>NC_056706.1:19908846-20208846 GCF_018831695.1 Puntigrus tetrazona | reverse complement strand
GTCAGAAATTACATTTCATGAGCCTTCAGTACACAAAAAATAGTTCAAAATGGACATTGTCACATTCATGTTTATAAAGCAAATTTGCAATGGTCTCTTGTCAATAAACAGTGTTTTCACTTTTGTAGTTCTTGCTGAGGATCTCACTCCATCACCACTGATTTCCTTCAATGAGGCTCTGCAGCATTTTCAGACCACTGATCTTGGAGACCTGCTTGTAAGTTTAAGTAACTGTTCACTATGGCTACATTCACACAGCATGAGAATACAGTTGTCATTTACTCTCTTCTTTTTTCTTTGTTTTTAAACTTGTTCTTTTCCTCTATTAGAAGAACATTCAGCCCACCATTCGCAGAACTGGATTGGCTGCCATCACTCATTTCCTGTTTGGTCCTCCTCGGCTACATAAAGACCTTGTAGAGGAGAGAGACTTGGTGTTTGCCATCGCACAGTGTGAGTAGAACATGTGTCCAAACAAGTCAAGCTTTATTTCTATGACTATATTCATCTCTTCAGTAACTCTCCAATGGATTGTTTTCGGTGTTGATGAACCAGTTAAAGTGCCCCTATTAAGGATTTGTAAAAATGACCTTTTATGCAGCTCTAAGTGAAAGAAAACATCTTGTAAAGTTTTACATTTGAAAGTCCCCCATTTGTTAAGTTATTGTCTCTTAAAATAGAGTCAGAACGAATCCTAAGCCGTTTCCTGCTGAGGTCAACCTGAAACATTAGCATATTGCCCGCCCACTTGTTGGTCATTTTACCTAGGTCTCCATAAAAAATACTAATCCTTTTTTTTGCCACCAAGTTCAACTATTGTAGAGTTAAAAATAACAGTTTCCCTAGGAACGCTGTACACAAAGCAGCACTGCACTTTACATATTATGAGACAGTTAAATTGTATGCATGTCAACCTGTTGTTGGGGACTCCGAAAACCAGAATATGAACTTTTCAGTACACATAATAGGGGCACTTTAAATTATCTGGAAAATACAAGCTAGAGCAGAATTAAGATTTAAAGAAAAGTCAAAGCATAGAGAAAGAATTTTTCAGCAGGATATAGTTAAGTGCTGATGAAAGAGTTGCGTTTTCAGCTGCCTTTTGAATGTTGTCAGGCATTTGTCCTTCCAAGGTAGGGTTGGGAGGATCTTTGCTTTGGCATAGAACACCTGATACTCACTTACTGACTGTGGGCTTGTGGAGGGGCTGTAGACTCATAGGAGTGAGTTGAGGTAGAACGGTGCAGAGTCTGATGCTTGCATGCAGAACAGTCACGGTGTATTGAACTTGATGTGACATGGGAGCTCTCGGTCTCATTGAAGATCGGTCTTGTTGCTGCATTCCCAATCAATCCTTTGTAGAGGTTTTATTGGATATAAATCGAAGTCCAAGCAGAAGAGCATAGCAGCATACCACCACCTGGAGAACTTTTGTTAGGAAGTGCCCAATCTTCATACATGATCGTGCTGTCCTTGCAATGTGGTCTTTGACGGTCAGCTGGTTACCAAAGATTAATCTGAACTTGATGGAATTATTGTTGATAAACCTTGCTGCACAGAAACAGTCTCTCGGACCATGCACAGATGGTTGTCTTTTACAATTAGTTGTCTTTCACTGCTGATTGACTGTTTAAAATCAATTCAAATTCCAATGCTGAAAAACCTGTGCAAATATAAGTTTTTGGGATCATGTAACACGGTAACATTATATGGGATTACATAGAGATTGTAGTCCAAACTCTATACCAGTTTCTATACAAATTTACATTAATCAGTTGTCTACCAGTATATTACCGACCCCTAGGAGAAGCTATTTGCCTGTATAATAGGTCCCATTGCTGTACAGATAAGTAGCATTTGCAGTATTGTAAAAGAACCCTATTCTATGTGTAAATATACAGTCCCCTCCGAAAGCATTGGGACAGTGAGGCCAATTCCTTTTCTTTTGCTGTAGACTGAAAGCATTTGGGTTTAACATCAAAAAATTAATACCGGGCAGGATTTTCATGCCAGTTTTTATTTCCAGGTATTTACATCTGGATCTGACCAATCACCTTTTGTTTGAACCCACCCATTTTTCATGTGAGCAAAAGTATTGGAATTCATGACTGACTGGTGTGTTTTGTTACTCAGGTGTGTCCAATCACAATGATTATTCAAACAGTAATTAGCACTGAATATTTCCGCTCAGTTTTGGTTTTGCCTGTTCAAACTGCATTTATGGTTAAGCGGTGTAACCAACATGAAAACCAGAGAGTTGTCCATGGGTGAAAAACAAGCAAGTGTGAAGCTGAGAGAAGAAAATCAATCAGAGCCATTGCGCACACATTGGCTGTAGCCACTTCAACCATCTGGAATGTCCTGAAGAAGAAAGAAGCCACTGGCCTACTAAATAACAGACATAGATCAGGAAGACCTAGGAAAACGGGAGTGAAGGTATCACCATCTACTGTTCACAGAAGACTACATGATCACAAGTACAGAGGATACACCAGAAGATGCAAACCACTCATTAGCAAGAAGAATAGAAAGGTCGGAGTTTGCAGGGATGAGCCTCAAAAATTCTGTTTTATGGACTGAGACAAAGATGAACCTTGATCAGAGTGACAGAAAGGCTAAGGTTTGGAGAAAGAAAGGATCTGCTCATGATCCCAAACATACAAGCTCATCTGTGAAACACAGTGGAGTGGTTGTCATGGCTTGGGCTTGCATGGCTTCTTCTGGGACGGGCTCATTAATCTTCACTGATGTAATACATGATGGCAACAGCAAAATGAACTCCGACGTCTACAGAAACATTTTGTCTGCCGGTTAAAAAAAAAAGATGCAGCCAAACTTATTGGGAGATACAAAACACACTGCCAAAATAACAAAAGTTAATCAGGGGCAAGAAGTGGAAAGTTTTAGACCGGCCAGGTCAATCTCCAGGACTTAAACCCTATAGAGCACCCCTTTTACCCGCTAATGAGGAGACTAAAGTGGGTAACTCTCCAAAACCGACAACTGAAAGAGGCTGCACTGAAATCTTGGAAAAGCATCACAAAAGGAAGAATGCAAAAGTTTGGTGACGTCCGTAGGTCATTGTATTAATAGAAAATTAAGGATTTTAAATAATAAGTCACATGGTTTTCTTCTTCACTTTAATCTATATTAATTATATCTATTCCAATATGTTTGCTCGCATGAAAAATGGGTGGGTTCAAACTAAAGGTGATATCTTCTAAGATGCGTGTAAGATCCAGATGTAAATACCTGGAAATTAAAGCTGGCATGTAAATTTCTTGTCTGGTATTCATCTTATGATGTCAACCCCAAATGCTTTCAGTCTACAGCAAAAATGAAGGAATTGGCCTCACTGTTCCAATACTTTAGAGGGGACTGTAAAGGACATTTTGATTTTTAAATTTTATGACCCCATTTTTTTTTTTAAATGGACACTGCCTAAATGTCTTGTATATGTTGTCTTTGTGATTCTTTAGGTTCTCTGGATAATGGCCAGCCAGTTCACATGCGTGTGCTCCAGACTATCTACAGGAAATTGACCTGTACCCGAGCTGACTGCCCTCGCTATGGACCACACTGGGAGAACGTGGGCTTTCAAGGTACAGCAAAAAAGCACCTATGCTTAAATTGCCTATGCATAAAAAAATCAAGGCAATACATACAAATCATGAAATACAATTGACCAGTTTGTAATAATTGTTTTTGCATGTCCTTTATTTTCCAGGTTCAGACCCTGCTACAGATCTAAGGGGAACTGGTTTTCTGGGCCTCATGCACACTCTCTACTTCGTCATGGACCCAGAGATACTTCCACTTGCTAGAGAAATCTACAAACTCTCTCAGCACCCAGTCCAGGTGATGCAAAACACAACAAACAAATATAAACTTGCTACGACCTTATCCAAATTGTTCAAAGACAATGATATGCTCATTTTCATTTTCACCACCTGCAGAATTTTCCGTTTTGTGTGATGTCGATCAACATGACTCGTATCGCCCTGCACGCTCTCAGGGAGGAAGTGCTGTCCAAGTAAGTCGTCCCACAGTGCAGGATGCTGCAGCTTTTGAACATTAATTGGTGTTTATTTTGTACAGCATTAATTACATATTGTCAAGCTTTGAAATGATTTGGCTTGTGTTTGCCCTCTGTCTACGGTATCTGCTGTAGCCTTTCATAACCTCTGCAGTCGTTTCCATGGCAATAAAACATTTTGTTGCTTTGTGATGTCACACAGGGAGTGTAACCGAAGGCAACAGGTTGTGGCAGTGCTGAATGATTTTTATGTTGCAACGTTTCTGCACCTCTACCAGCTGTGGAAGAGCCAGCAGAAAACCATCTCTGACTCTGGCCATGTACTCAAAGGTGATTCTTCAGTTACAAATTAACAGTGCTGTACTCTATTTGTGCAGGGTATCATTTAGTGACATTCAGCATATGTTATAATTAACACTCATTGGTAAAAATGTTTTAAAGAGATCATAATCATTTTTCCCCTTAAAGTCCACTAAACTGCTAGTAAAGGTTTGCACCTAAAACACTTTCTCCTCTCACCGACCCTTTAAAAGCAGGTTTTTTTTTTGCTTCTGTACTTATAAGGGTTTACTTGCTAGCTTTTTGTTCATGCAATAATTACTTTGGGGTAAAAGTTAAAATTGATTTTGAGATCAGGACTATCAATCTTTCCGTAGACTGTTAGTTTGATTTGTGAATGGTTTTCGATTCCGCAATAATTTTTGCAAATTCAAAAATTAATTTTAAGCTACGGTTGTTATGTTGAGGTTGTTAACTTGAAATATCTGTAAAATTTCACAATTCTTGGTCATTTCCATACCAAAGAAAAGGCTAATACTAAGCAGTCAGTAATAAAACAAAAAGGAGACATAATACATACATAATTTTCAGTAGTTTACTTCCCTTACTATGACTCCATTAATTAATCTGCAACTAATTAAATGTTTATATATTTTAAAATAATAAAAGGTACTTTACTGAATTATTTTTTGCATTTTAAAAGGACAGGAACAAAAAAAAAAATCTATTTAAACCAAATGATTTTAAAAAATCCATGTTTCAAGATCAGTGCATGTTCTTTGGCAAAATTTGTAATCGATATGTCAAGAAAGCAGGGGGGAATCTTTGCAGTTGAAATGTGAAGGTGGGTGGAAACTATCTAAAGAGCTTTGTGTTTAACACGAGAGTTTATCTTGTGGGAAAAAAGAAAGCATGACCTTTCCCTTTTCTGCACTGTGATGCACAGAAGTGGAGCTCTTCGCTAAGAAGAACCCCAAGCAGATTCTCAAACGTCTCGAGGGCTACCTGAAGGAGAGACGTGCTGGGACAGGACACCGAACATCACCCGACACACTTAGCAACCCTTCACCTGGTGACACTGGGTCTCGAGCGGGGAGTCAGGGCGGCAAGGAGGGGAAAGAGATGAACTTCACTGGAGTGTGTGAGCTGCCACCTGAGATGGAGGGCGAGGCGAGACTCATTTGAGAGACAGAGAGGCATTGGATTTGTACAGTCTCGACCTATCTCTTGTGCGCTAACTTTGTCGTTCCCTCTGTTTTCTCGTTTCCTTTCTGTCCTTTCATGCTTAAGTACACTCAGAGACAAGTCTATGTTGTAACTGTAGTTGCTAAAAAGTATGAAACTCTTCGCTGTCTTTTTTTCCGCTAGAGTACCTATTGGCTCTTCTATGAAAGACTAGATTTAGTTGCCAAGTTTAAAAGGAGAATCTCAGAATTACCGCTTCAGTGGCAGCAGCTTGTCTTGAAGCTGTCAGGAGGAAAGAGACTCTGTTTACAGGCCTCGTGTGTGTGTGTCCAGTTGCAGAGGAGAGGGCTGCAGAAGCCAGCAAGCACCTTACCCACTACTGTGGTATTGAGTGAGAGTGACTTCCTGTGTGTGATGGCCTGACTGTTTAGGCATGTTTTTGATTGAGACTAGTCTAGTGAAAGCCTTGTGATCCTCGAGGTCATTTGAACATGTTCACTGTGACCGAGTCAATGTTCAAGAAAGTTGGCAGAGTTTATATTGATGTTGGCTCTTTACTCTTCACTGTTGAAAAATGGAATGAGGTATGAAAACATTGGATGGAAATAGCCTCAATAGGCCAAAGCTTTTTTTTGTTGTTCCTTTAGAGAGATAAATGTCACCGTATGATTCAGAGATTGTTTGACATGTTTCTGTTGGCAGAAACTCTTCAACAAGAGCCTGAAATTGTAAAGTCAGGGCTTTTTTTTTTTTTTTTGATGGGAAAGTGCATTTTAGTGACTTGTAGACCAAAATGTATGGATGTTTGAGTATATACTTTGCAGTTCAGTTACAAGGCTATAACATTGACACTTGCAGACTTGAATTATCAGCTAAATTTATTTAACTGTTTGAGCTTTGAGCTAAAATTAGGGCAGTAATCAAAGTTAAATGTGATATTTGGAGGTGTTGTTATGCTTGTCTGCATGAAGCAAATCCTACGTTTCCTCTAATGATAACAGGTACATTCCAGTTTTAAGTAGTCATAACTTGATGTTGAACATGTTGACGTGTTGTGGACGAGAGTGAGAATGATCCCACACCGTTAAACTTACTGGATAATTTCTGGTATCCCGGATGAGCCCCCAATTTATGTCGTGAAACCCTATAATGCCAGAAATGGTCCTAAAAAGTTCTCGGTTACTTGTTAAGGTATTTCTCATGTGCTACTGCATTCTCAAGATGTCTGCTAGTTTGTCCCGAGAGAATAGATGGTGTATGTTAAACAGTTGGATAGTGATTAGGTTGTTACAGCTCCCGGGAAGCACTTTTAGCAGTGAAAGTGTTTAAACTGATAGGAAGACATGGCTTTAATAAAACATTAGCCAGGATTCTGCAGGTCATTTAAGCCGTATGCTATACGTAACGTAACAAATTTTTTCTTCAGAGATGCATGAGACACGTTGAAAATTTAAATAGTAAAAAGCCAGTTACTCTAGGGAACTTCTTGCATACAGCCTTCAAATAGACACGTGAGACCTGTGCATAGTGTAGTACACAGTGAGACTTGTCGATTTTAAAAAAAAAAAAAAACGGAACACTTTATTTGCTGTCGAGCCACATCAGGTTAGTGCAGAAAATAGTTGAGAATTTGATGTATTTTTGTCATTTGCGTCTTGTTCTCCCTAGTCCAGGTCCAATAAAGATGCGAGGGGTTGCAAGATTCACGTGAACTGACAGTGACGTACTGTACATTTGGTAAAAACTTGATGAGGGGGGAAGTCTTTCCCTCCCTTTGCAACCCTATTCTGCACTCTCGTCTTGTTAGCATGTCAGGTAGCGCTAGAGATGTAGCATCCAGGAATCGTTGTTTTAAATTCCTTGTTAAAAAAAGCTTGTTAATCTAACTTGGTATGGTTGCATATGTTTGTCTAAGTTACCTAGTCCAAAGTGTTGTTGTACAATATGAGTACAGTGCGTTCTGTATGTTTCAGGTTTGATTTTACGCTCTAATTTGATTCTTTTGTAGTTTTTATTTTTCTTAAACGACACATGAATATAAATACTCAGTGGATGTATATTAGAAGTCCTGTCACTTTAGCCAGTTTAATTTTATATAAAGCAGAGTAGTATTTTATAAACTTGAATAAGAGCAAAGCATGATGGAAAACGAATGTTTATATACAAAGGCAAATCACCCTTTCCTGGGTTATTTACTAGTTTGGCTGGTTTGTATTAGTTTAGATAAGCAGGTTCAACACTTTCGTAATCCGTCTGTTTATCCAAGTGAACTCGGTGCAGTTCAGTGCTGTTTTGTTTTCCACACTGACCTGCTGAAAGCAACATTAACACTAAGAAAGGGTGAATTAGGATGTTGCCAAATAGTTTACCGGTTGATTTCAGTGTCGAACTGTTGAGAGAATACGGTAGAGAGCACACATGTATTTCCTTCTCCTTTAGGATATTTCGAGCTGTTGTGTGCAGTTACTTCTCAAGCGTGTTTCTGTCTTGCTTGCTAGCTCGGAACGTCTTATGAACAATCAAACTTACAAATTGAGCAATCATTCATAACCCTGACCATGATATGAGCCTGGTTTGGCACCTTTTTTGTGTATACGTTCGCACAATTAGTTGCTCAGTGGTTGTTTTGCTGTTTTGTTTTTCAAGGAGAGGGTGGTCTGTTATGTGAGATGACTATTAAAGTGTTTGTGTATGTGTGTGTGTATATATTACATACACTATATATATATATATGTGTGTATATGTATGCGTGTATGTAATATACACACACTAATATATATATATATTATACACGCTATATATAAAACAATATATGATTGTAACAGTATGATTGTTACCGGGGCATAATATGCATACCTCAGGCTTCAGACAAATCTCTTCTGGGCAGACGTTTTATTGAGGACAGCCATGATCCCATGTCGTAGCACAAAATGGTGTGGTGTCTCTTGCAGTAATCTACCTAGCTTGGGAATGTACTGTATGTATATGTATGTACACTAATGCAGCACTGCAAAATATTGACTTCTACAGTATATATTTCTATAGCCCATGTTTGTGAAAACCGTAGTCTTACACGCTGAAATGCAAGCGAACCTTCGCTGGAGGATGTTTTTAACTATCTTAATGGTTTGACGTCAAAGCAAATCAGACGATTTTGTGGCCTTTGGTATTTGCTGTGCTTTCATGAATGGTTTTTTGCAATGTTACAATACGTCAAAAACGATTCACTCTACTATGGCACAAAGTAACAATATTTGTTTGGACCAAATGGAGCATTTGCGGGTTCGAAGCAGGTTTGGAGGTCGAGGTCTTTTAAACGGGAGATCTTGCCATCCTTGTATGTCAGAACCTCTCTGTTTTGATTTTCCCAGTGTGTTTTAGAAGAAAGCATTCCACAATACTTCATCTTTCTGGCCCACAGATGAATTTTTTTTTTCTGGAGAAACAAACCTACGTGTCAAGTTTGATTCATCGAGTTGCCCTGAATCAAATTACAGCAAGTCCAAAATATCCTGCACTTCATTTAAAGATGCATCATTATTGTCTGTTATGATCCTTCAGAGCATTTTATTATATCTGAACCTTGATTGTAGAATCCCTATTTTATAATGAAAATATATTTCAGAATATATGCGGTGGTACAGTGATGTATCGTATGAAGAGTAATAAATAAATGCAACTCAAAAAACAATGTTTAAGCGTTGCATTGTAATTGCTTGAGTGTGCTTTTGTTGAATTCTAGAATTGTAATGGTGTGTATTGGCCAGCAGGGGTCAGTCTACTGTAATGTCTGATGCGATCTCACCATCATATGCTTTCCTGCACTGAATGTGTTTCTTATCTGTTAAGTAATAACAATCAGGAATTGCTTTCCTTTTCATTGCTTTGTGAAGTGCTTACCATTTTTCAGATGTCTGAACACAGGAATTTGTGCTGAGTTATATAGCGAGAATGAATATAGTGTAGAGTACGAGAAGACCCACATGACATCTGTGCTGCAGACCTCCACAGATATGGAAACAGTATTCTGAAGGTCCTATGCATCTACTTGTTTGTTATTCTTCATTAATCGAGTGATTTGTTCAGCTTTCATAACAGAATTCCACAGATTGCGTCATAAGTTGAGTCAGAAGAAGCCAGAAATATTTTTGTTACAAAAACCCATCAATCTGCTTCAGAGCACATGTGATAAACCCCTGAAGGCATATAGGTCAGTTTCGTGACGGGTATATCCAAATTACAGAACTTCAAAATAATGGCTACTCTCTACCAGCTTGGATGAAAAACTGTGTTCGTCTGAAACTAGGATGGCTTGGGGGAGAGTAAAAAATATGACGTAGGTTATTCCTTTAATATTGCCAGTCGTACATTACTATAATTTAAAGGCATAGTTCAAATAAAAATAAAAAGCAGTTGAGAATTTATTTACCCTCAGACCATGTAAAATGTAAACTTGTTTATTTTCCTCACATCGAAATTCACCAACATATTTATTTGGCTTTTAACAGAGGCATAACACACAGTTTTACCCAATCTCATGTTAATCTTGAGTAACTATAGAGCAGTACTGCATCCTTTATCTCCAAAATGTCTTACGTTTTATCATATCTGTAAAACAAAGATACAGCTTCATAATTCTCTCTGAAAAAAAAAAAACCAGCTCCTGGAGGCGTCACAGGACATTAATTGTATTGTGGTGGTGTGAATTATTGTAATGTTTTTATCAGCTGTTTGGACTCTCATTCTGACGGCACCCATTCAACTGCAGAGGATCCATTGGTGAGCAAGTGATATAATGCTGCATTTGTCCAAAATCTGTTCTGAAGAAGAAACAAACTAACTTGCATTTTGAAATTTACATTTTTTAAGTGTTTTTCTCCTTCGTCCATAAATGAATACATTTGAATTCATTAAGACTGTTTTGATGAAATCTGCATATAATGAACTATACGCAGCTCTGAGGAGCTTGGCCTGAACTTCCCTGGCTGAGAGATCAGAACATCAAATGTAAACCTGCTGTTTTGGCATCTTTACAGTGGCTCTGACGCTGTCCCTCTGTCCCTGAGTCAGGGTAACAGATCCAGATCGTTCTCTCAGGACTCAATTTAGAGAGGGCCCATGATTCTTCCAGGAATTTCTGAATCAAGGAGGACAGACGTCTGGCCTGCTTTGTTGAGATCCAAAGAAAAAGGCAGGATTGCATCCTAAAAGGTATGGACAAGAGTAAATTCATGGCTGTTTTTAGTTTATCCTCAACAGTACTGAAAGCATTGCAATTTCTTGCTGTTTTGGCTGGTAGTTCTTACTGATCCGAAACTGGCTGGGCTGCAGAGACTCTGTCTGCTGGAAATGCTTATGCCAGATGACATGCTGTCTGGATAAAGGACACAAATGATGGCCAAGGATTTTGTGCCTGTAGAAACATGCTTAGAACAGACAACAACCTAGTTATATTTGTTTCCATTCTAGTGCTTAAAAGGAGTGCTTTCACTTTTCTGTAATAAAAGGTTTACAACATAAGTTTTAAAAGCATAATCCACCATTTTACCAGGCAATCAAAGGGAAAATTACAAAAGGATCAAGTCAGCAGTTTATATTAGGAGTAAACAATATAAACAGCCTCAGTACTGTTCTTAATTAATGGAGGAGTCTTGTGACATGATTTGAGTGTTTTTATTCAATCATGTCCTGGCTTTATAGAGAAACGGGACAATATTAAATAGTATGCACATAAATACTAAGTTCTAAACTCATTATACTGTTTGCCAGAAATAATTTTAATAATAACTTTTATAATTTCAATGAAAATGTATTTTTAATAAAAATCGTCTGCTCTGATAGTCTTGTGGGCAGTGTGAATGCACATGGTCAGAATTGGTGTATATGATGGAAGAAGGCTGTGAAAATAAATATGCATTTTTCTTTATTTTGAAAGAATTCACACACATCTAACCTTTCTTTGGATAATCCGAATTTAAAATGGTGGAGGGGGGAGTATCTTTATGAAACAAATGGTTTTCTCAAACACACGTTGACCATAATTATAGGTATCCCTAGAAATTGAATACATCTGAAATGCATTAATATTCATATTTACAGTTTTGAGCACTCCAGGTTGACAACATGAAATTATCCAACCATGTCTTTGTTTCCCAGAAATATAAATAAGAGGAAAAACAAAGGCAGAATTCCTTTAATCATCCATCTCAATGAGCAAAAACCAAAGTTGTATTTCTGATGTGCAGAAAAAGAATTACTGAGCTTCACTAATTATTGAAGTGGCTTTAAGAAAAGAGAAAATTCCCATTTCCACCATCAACATAAAATGTTATGAGACTACCTGGAAGAGGATGTGTGTCTATATCGTCCTAATACATGGTGAGGAGGAGAGTTTGAGTGGCCGAAGACTCTCCAAGGACAGCATCTGGAGAATTGCAGAAAATAGTTGAGTTTCAGGGTCAGAAATATTCTCCTAGCTCTTCTAAAAACATCTGTAACTTCAAATGGGATTGGCTTCTGTGGTTAGATGAAACTAATAAATGAGCTTTTTAGCAGCAAACACTCATGATGGGTTTGGTAAACACAGGGATAAAAAGTACCCAATGTGTACAATGAAATATCCTGTATCTTTTATGTTGTGGACGTATATTTCTGCTAGAGGTCCTGGACATCTTGTTTGGACATATGACATCATTGATACTATAAAATATCAACAGATAAAAAAAAATCATCTGGATCTTCCAATTGTATAGTAATTCTGACACAAAACTCAAAAATAACAGAAATGGGTCACTGAACACAAAACCAAGCATCTGCTCTGGCAATTTCAGTTCTCTGCCTTGAACCCTGCAGAAAATGAGTGAGGCGAACTGAAGAGAAGAATGCTGTTGGGAATCTAAAGGGTCTGGAATGATTCTGGATGAAAGAATGGTCTCTGATCTCTTGTCATGTCTTCTTTAACCTCATCAGACATTACAGGAGAAAATGTAGAGCTGTTAATTTTGGCCAATGTGTATTTGTAACAGAACCAATAGACGTTAGACATGGTGATCCATCAGCATACTTTTAAGGACATGATCAAATACAGGCAGGGTCAACACAATGACAAGGTGAAGGCGAGAAGAGAGAATAATCTAATTGAGCATAAGTCAGTCAACAGTGAACCGTATCCAAGGTTCTTGACAGAAGGGTTAATCCACAGAGACATGCAAGTCCGAGACGGCAGGCAAACGGTTAATCCTAGGTACACAGACACAAGTAAACAGGCTAGGTGAACAAAAAAGAAAAAAACATACTGAAGCTATCACTAGAAGAGACAATAAAGGAGACAAAAAAAAACACCCATAATGGGACAGTAAGGCAGCTAACATTAGGAGGATCAATACTGAGTGAAAGTTAGAGGGATAAACGGTTATTTAAGGTCTGTGATTGATTGAATGCAGCTGAGCATGTGATGAGTGCAATCAGAGGTGTGTGCCGTCAGTGCAATGAATGATGGGAATTGAAGTCTGGAGTGACACGCAACAATGGTGTAGTGCACGATTCAAAGTGGTGAGAGAGTGACATCTTGTGGTGAGTGATCAGAAGTTCATGGACCAGATTCGTGATAGGGCAAGAGTTCAGAGATAACAATGACAGAATAGTTCTAAGACGGACACAGGACAGATCGGGACAGGACATTTGTTCATAATTGGCCTCCAACGGCTGCTTTAGAACTGGATGAGAGTTCATGAGCAGTTACTGTGGCCAGGTCAGGAAAAGAGAAGAGTGCGTAAGCAGAGACAGGAGAGGACACAGGTTCACAAATGGCCTCCATAGCCGTCACAGGGCAGGACGAGGAATTACAAACAGCAAGGACAAGGACTGCTGAGTGAACGCTACTGACACCTCTGGAGGTTCTACAATCATCAGAGCACAGAGCGAGTTCAGTAATGGTCTCCTTGACCATAACATGACAGACTGAGATGGCATTGCTGGGCGCCACCACCACCTTTTGAGCTGAAGTGAGAACCACTGCTTGAAGAGGTTCTGCACCATGTGCCGCCATCTCTGGAGAAACTGCAGCAGATGCCTTCACCTCGAGAAACAAAGCAGTGTGCACCACTACCCCGAGAGGTTCAACAACCATCTCAGGAGGCATTATCATGGCCATACCGACAGCCACAAAAACACAACAAAAAGCGACCCCCATTATGGGAAGCACTTCAAACAAAGGAATCAATTCTGGAAAAGGGGGATTAGTGCGAGTTTAGAGATACCAGCTCTTGATTCACGAATGGCAGTAGTGGCATGATGCTGTGTTGTTGTGGCCACCATTTTGAGAATGTGCTTTCTACTGCTTCCGTCATTTCAGTAACGGACGCATTGCCGCAGTCTTCTTTCACGACATCCGCAGTAAATGAAGAGCCAGCAATCGGCAAAGCATAATCTGTAAAGTCCTTTAGTCTACAATGAAACCTTTAGCTTCCAGATTTGTGACGTTTATTAGAGAAAAACCTTTTTTAATAAAAGATTAAAAGGATTAATAATCCATATTTATTTTCACAGCTATCTTTGATCGTGTTTACCAAGAGTATGCAATTCTGACCACATGTGCACGGTGTCATTGTACTACAGGCGTCCCAAGTTCCTTTCTTGATCCCGCCCCTTTCTCCCAATTCACTTACTGTCAACTCTAACTGTCCGATCACAATAAATGGCAAAACGGCCAAATGTATTTACTTATTTTTAAGTTATTTAATCATTACTTCAATAGTATTATTTGCAAAAACTTGAACTATATATTCCACGAGTTCTCTTTCTGTTATTTTGTTAACTTGATAGCTCTGTTTCCATTTACTTGCTAAATGGGAAAGAGCTGCCAGGACATTCTGGGAAAAATCTCCACTGATGAAAGTTATACAGGTTTGCAGCGACGAGGATGATCAAATAAAAAAATTGGGGTTTTAAATAAATCTGTCTTTTTTTATGATGGTTGTATTCTATTATTACGTTGTTTAACTCCATATTAAATGTCAAAAGTTACAGTAAACAAAGCAAGATCATTGAAAATGATGTGTCTTGTAAAAGCCGTCTGTGTGTAATCAAGCTGTTCTCTACCCCAGATATCTCCTGCATTGTACTTTCAGTATTGCCAAGCTGGAAAAAAATAATCAAGTCAGTGCCCACTGTTTTAAAAGAGTTGACTACATGTTTCACGTTTCAGCATACTGGCCACAGTTCTTCCCCACTTTAAACAGTGTTGCTAACTATGGCAGACCCTCTTTCCCCTTCATCACAGGCTCAGTGGTTTGTGTTAAATGTCTTTGTCAACATTTTAGTGCTGTGAGTCAGAGAAGCACACTGGAGTTTCTGTGATGAAGATGATGAAAGCTCTGTATTCTCTAAACGCTCTGCACCACCACATCAGTTTCCCTCCCCGAGTTAATTTTTTTTTTTTACATATTTTTAAAGTGCGTCTTGTGCACATTTAACGAAAAAATCTTGCGCTAGTTGAATATAGTAGATGGTGTGTGATGAGGCGTTTTTTCAACCTGCTCCCCATCTGAATCTTGGGAGCCTTCCGGCTGATATTCCCCTCCTCCGTCTCGCTGTGTGTTTCATAACTTTTCTTTTTCTTTCTCTCTCTGCATCTCACTCAGCTGTATGTTCTGGTTCTTTCCCTCCCCCTCCCTTGCTTTATGCACGATTTTCCTGCTCTCAGTAGTTTTATACCAGATTGTCCTTACACCCCCCTTTAAGCTCTTTTTCCATCTCTCTCTCTCTTCTCCCTCCCCTCTCTGTTCTTAATGATCTTCACTAGGGGCTGCAGACGTGGTTCGTCCCGGGTCATCCTGTTGTCAGTCAATTCAGCGTCTGAGAAGAGATGTACTTCATCCAGCAACAATCCAAAGGCATGTGTACACAGGAGCACATACAGCTCTCCTGTGAGAGAAGACAGTTTGTGGTCTGGATTGATCACAAAACACACAGGAGGTGCATGCTGTTTGTCTGTCTGTCTCTTGCTCTGTCTATGTCTGTTTGTCTTCAGTGTCTGTCTACAGCATGTCTGTCTATAATTAAATCTTAAATCTCTCCGTCTACAGCATCTGTCACTCTTTCTATAGTGTCTTTCTGTCTGTCTGTCTCTATAAGGAAAATCTATTCAAATTGAAATGATGCATCATTACACAAATATGGAGAATTTATGCAGTAGTCTAATTGTTACACGAAGTTTGACTCTTGTTAACAAAATTCCTTCCACTATCTCGAATGGAACTGCTGTTGGTCACAGACTAATGTAATATCCCCATGGTGGCAAGGAAATCTGAGCAATATGGAAAAGACACCTCATATATCATCCGCACACACACACACACATACACACACACACACACACACAGACAGACACAGACAGCCTTCCTGGAATTGATCTCCTGACCCAAAGAGTAAATCATCACAATGTCCTATGTTTTAGATGTCAACAAAACATCAGTTTGTTTTCTAAAGAAAATTGCTCATGGACTTACTACAGATACACTCTCAGAAAAAAAGGTACAAAAGCTGTCATTTTTCAAATTAGGTTAAATATGTACACTTTAAGCACTTATATATACATTTTAAGGTACCAAAACGAATGCTTTAAATACAAACACCCCAGTGGCAGACTTTGCATCTAAATGCATTTGGGTCTGTATTTTACTTCATTAACAAGATTTAATAGAAATTTGAAGAATAGAAATAGAAAGAGGATCGAAATGTTTTAATTCCTCTCAAAAAAATGTCATTTTTGGATTTATGAAATCTGGACGCTTCAGCGCTGTGTCCCATCCATTACATTATGAAGATTAAAGGGATTTTTGCATTTGGTTTAATACAACCTGTTTATGCGGTTTAAGTTTCAAAAACGACATACTGTACATTATTAACGAACATGGCGCAAGCAGCAACACTACAGGGAGAATAATATCTCTGCCTTTTTTCTTTACGTGAACTTTTGAGTGCTGCTATGATTAAAAAACACCCACTCTGTGACGTAAAAAACTGGGGGGCGTCTTTTCTTTTATAAAGAATATCTCTTTGGTTTTGAGTCTGGAACTTTACGGATCTCATCTAAGCACTAAAAACTTGTAACACTCCAAAGAAAAAGGAAAACTTGAAATCGCATCATTTTACATTTAAAAGTTTATATCTTATAGTAATAATGCAATTAACTTTCCGTGCGAAGCTTACTTCTGGACACGACTGTTACAGAGGTTACATGTTAAATATTAAATCATATGCATACTGGCAGGCATGTTTACCTTATTGCTGATGACTGATAGCCTGTTTGTGAACGAGAACATTTCAGAGAGTTAGCCTAAAATGCACAGGTGGACAAATTATCAATACAATTTCATATGTCAGTATAATTGAATCATTATAAATATATAGAATCTCTTCCTAAATAACAAGTAAAAGTCGATTTGAAGTCAAACTGGAAAAAAAGCAGGTCAACAAATTCTATACCAGTGTTTTAAAAAATAGTAGAATATATAATAAATAATAAAATAAAGCTTAAACACTTCTAAACTTCTTCCCAATCCCTAGATCATGATGTAATAATAATTCTCACGGCACACTTGTGTTGATATCCCAGTTTTTCTGAATCCATTTCCTTTTTTCTTCTTCTCTCTCATTCTGTACTTCCTCTTCATCCTTCCCCTCCCCCAGTCTGCCACCAGACACTCTCCTTCTCTCTTTAGTCTCTCTTTTTGGCTGTCATGGGACTTCCAGCTTAAGGCTAATAGTAAAAGCAAAGTGCATCCAAACCTGAAACTATTTTAGTCCCTTTACACTAATTTGTTGAATGGCACCTACTAAAAGTGTTAAAACACGGCTGTGTGTATTTTTATTCATGTTAAAATGCTTTCTTCTGTCCATTCTTAGAATTCAGGGGCAACTAAAAGTAAGTTATCCATACATTTAGTGTAAAAGTATCTGTGGGTCTTTGGCATTTTCAACATTACTACAATCATTTGAGCAACATAACTTACAAATACAGGCTCTCTTTTGTACCTCTACTACTACTTTTATTTTATTTGTTATAATAATATTACTAATAAATACAGGAAACAAATGTTTTTTAAGAGCAATTATTAGCATATTTTGTGTAAAAAAAACAAAAAAAAACAAAACCTGCCATTTAACCCAAATATTTGATTACATAGGAAACCTAAAGTAATGAAAACAGGACCCAGACAGGACCTTGAGCACTGAAAGTGCAGCTGTGCCATATATCAAAGCACTGCTCTTAAGTCTCTTGGCTGTGACAGTTCATTCAATTGAAAAGTCTAAATAACTAAAAGTTTCATCTAGTCCAGACTCCGTTTTTTGCATATGTGACCCTGGATAAATAATAAGAATAAGTTGTTTTTTTATGTATAGTTCAAGTACAAAAAAAAATCTAAATATTGAGAAAATCGCCTTTTTAAATTGTCCAAATTAAGTTCTTAGCAATGCATATTGCTAATCAGAAATTAGGTTTTAATACATTTATAGTAGAACATTTTAAAATATCTTCATGGAACATCTAATCCAATATCAGATATCTAATATCCTAATGTTTTCTCTGCATTAAACAAGCATTGATAATTTATACCCATACAGTGTATTTTTGGCTATTGCTACAAATATACCCCAGAGACCAGGCTGGTTTTGTGGACCAGGGTCACATATGTCTATATATGGCAGTTGGTTCTTGCCACACCTGTTGGATCTCTTAAATCTTCTTTATTGAATGATTTTCTGTTTATTTTGCATTTCTGCGTACATTTTGCAACACCCAATGATAAAGCTCTTAAATGGATCTTGAATGGTTCTTCGCAGTACCTTGACTCAATAAAACACCCTCTGTATATCAACCACCATCTTTTTCCATATATGGATCTTCAGTTGCCTCTTCAGAACATAAAGGGTTAAAGCATAAGTAAACTTTAGAATAAAAACGTTCTTTTCTTTCCTCCTCTCTCTCCCACCCCCTCTCTTCAAGTCTGTTTTTACACTCCTTCGTAGCTCCTCATGTGTCTCTCCCACCCTCCCCTTCTCACACATTCTCTCTCTCTCTCTCTCTCTTTCTCTCTCTCTCTCTCTCTCTCTCTCTCTCTCTCTCTCTCTCTCTCTCTCCGTGCTCACTCTCACTTCTCTCCTCAGAAATACTGTCCGTGGATCACCTCTTCTGTTTCCGGCAGTGAACAAGGCACCATGCCGGGACTAAGGGACCAGACGGCACTGTCAGTTCTCTGTCTGTCCCTGCTGGTTCACGTCTGGACCGTAAACGGACTGACAGAACTCGGCAACTCAGAGATCAGCCACACTGCCCCAGAGCAACATGTGGAGGACAGGAGGGCAACAACTGGAGCAGGTACAATTGACAAAAAGCTGTTGTCTGTCATGTTCCTTTTTTTGCTCTTGTATAAAATGTAAAATGTGAAACTTGAGCCTGTGCTTGGAGAAGCTGGGGTTTAAGAAAGCTATTTACTGAGAATTAACGTTTCTCTGATGAATGGAACAGCTGTAAACTAGAGACAGATTGTCATTTTTGCGTTTCAAGAGAATGTCATGGCTTCATTACGCTTGCAAATCATATTGGCTCTGGCTCTGTTTTGGTCTGTTATGGTAGATTTTCACAAGCCAGTCAATTCCCAGTTGATAAAAATTAAGTAGGTATTTCATAACTTGTTCCAATGGTCCTAGAAAGGTTCAATGATATTGGGTTTAATTATGTAAATGGGGTTATTGAGAGCCCAAAGAAACTTCAAAATTAGTTACAACAGACCACAAGGGTTAAATGTGACATCATTGTTAACCAAGTACAAATTTTCTCTGATTTGGAACAAAAGCATTTAGTACGCAGTTTTCCAACAACATGCTGCATTTATGTTGACAGGGTATATTTTCCACATAGTTTACCTAACGAAAGACAGGGTTTCTTCTTGAAGGATGCCAAGTTTTTGAAGTTGCATGAATAAAGCTCATGGTGCTACGGCTGTAGCATGCTCAATACTTGCACCTGTGCTTGAAGAAGCCAAGTCTAAGAAGCCAACTCACTGAGGAAGAAAACCGCTGCTGAATGCCAGTACAAATTAATATTTTGCTGACATGGTGTGACGAATGGAGAAGTCTAAAACTAGCGCCGTGCGCATTGCAGACAGACTTTCAAACTTGGGTTTCAAAAGAATGTCACAGCTTCATTATGCTTGCAACTTAGATTAAGGAGTTAATTTAAGAGTTAATAGCAGCACTGTTCCTGAGGTTGGAAAATATGGTTACTGGAAGGCCTTTGGTATTCAATAACACAGCATTTCCATTAAATGCAGGGAAGCCGAGTCACTCTGAAAAACTGACCAGATCAGAAAAATTACTAAAAGTAATGGGAAAAACTGAAAAACCATCCCGATATGCTTGAATTACCTTGTTAGGTAACCTTGAATTACCCAACTGGAATGTATGTGTTTACTATACATGTCTTAGGCGGAAATATCTATAGAGTTATTGGTCACTCATTAAGTAGTGAGCAGCCCTTCACAAGGTTGTTATAAAGGTTGCTGCATTGGTGGATTTTTGATGCTTCTTAGTACTTAAAGTCAATATGAAGTCAATCACTATTGACCTTATTCACTTAATATATGTGCCTGGTCTTATAGAGAATGATTAATCAGTGCATGCTAGTCTAAAGAATAACAATTTTTAATCAAATGTAATAACGTGCTGTCAAAATAAGTTTTCTTTTTGCTGATGTCATTAAAGGCCTCACATACAATTAGCTGTCCTTAAATAAATGTTAGTACTATTTTAGCAAGCGCATATTAATTTATGACTCTAAAGGGATAGTTCACTCAAAACTAAAAGAAAAATTCTGGCATAATTTGTGATCCGAAGATGAATGAAGGTCTAATCCATGTGACATCAGTGGTTCATTTTACCATTTCACTTTTTGTGTTTGAAGAAAACCAAAATACATAATCTGATCATTTCTTCTCTTCTGCATCGGTCTTTGATGCACGTTCACTACGATGACCACCATAAATGTGTGTGAAGCTGCTGATGCTGACATAGAACGTCCATCTCTCTTGTTTCATCATCTGTATATTCGATTTCGAAAAAACGTGCGTTTAAGAAACACTCTGCCTTTTTGGAAATAGGCTCATTCTCCAACTCCAACAGTTAATAAGTTGAGTTTTACCATTTCTGAATCTATTCAGCCAATCTTCGGCAATAGCACTTTTAGCATAGCTTAGCGTAGATCATTGAATCCAATTAGACCAGTATTATCGCGTTCAAAAATGACCAAAGAGTTGCAATATTTTTTTCTATTTAAAACCTGACTCATCTATAGTTTCATTGTGCAATAAGATCATATCGACCTAGAAAATCGCAACTTTCTGTCTCACTACACAATATAACTACAGAACAGTCAAGTTTTAAATAGGACATGAAGGTGAGTACTTAATGAAAGAAGGTTCACTTTTAGGTCAACTGTTCTTTTAAGACCTTTGGCTACTTGGCTCGGTTTTAACTCTTGAATCTGAAGATGCTCTCATAGACTTCAAACGCACTTGTGCACCAGCCCAGGCTTTGCTCCCATCTGTTAGCCAAGATGAGTTAGACTGTCAGGCTGAAAAGGGTCAGATGTTTGATATTTTGCCAGTCTGTAAAAGCGGATCTTGGAACTGACCTTTTGAAGTCATAAAAGCAAACTGTTCTCCAACAACAAAAAAAACAACTGGAAGGTAGTGTTTTTTCCTGGAAATTTCTGAACTGTTTGAAAAGAGTTTTACTATTTTGCATGGAAAGAAATGGTGAAACCCAGTGACCGGTGTCGTTTGTCCTGTTTCAGCCAAGACTGTGGAGTATGATTGTGTTCCTGCTTTTCTCTTTATAATTTTGTGTCCTCTCCGGCAAAAAAATGGCAAAAAGTGTTACCTCTTCTGTTTTGAACCACATTGCAAGCCAATGCGGATTGACAGCTTCTTGCAGATTACTCCTGAGGACTGGCGTTGAGCACTAGCTCTGTGTGGGTAATGACTTCACAGCAACAGGCAAGAATGTTGCTTAAAACTTTCCCAGCAGGGAAGAAACTGCCCTTTGGAGACAGGACAGGATGAGTTTCAAGAGCCAGAGCGTCTGTGTCAACATATGAGGCTATGAACTCTAAATGGGACAGTCTGTGTGTGTAATAGAGTGCAGCTTCAATTAAATATGAGATGACAATGTGGAAAAATGTGAAAATGAAAAGCCAAAAATAATTTGTTATGTTTCTCTAGATCTTCCACAAGTAAAGATAATCCCATCCTATGCAAGGATTCAAGTTGGACAACGCAAACGATTGATGTGCAAAGGTGAGAAGACAGTTTAACCATAAAATAATAGTTTTGTTATCATTTACTCAAGCTCATGTTATTCCAAACATATTTCTTTTCTTCTTTGGATAACAAAAGCTGACTTTTATAGAGAACACCTTGACACTCGTTCCAATATATTGAAACCGAAGGAGATTGGATTGATCAAATTCCAAAATAACAAGTTACAAGTATTTTTAAGTTATATGATAGATTTGTGTGAGGGACAGACTGAAATGTAAATCATCATTCACTAAATAAACTAACCAATAAAGCCCTGAATACAAAAGTCAAATGCGTTAGATTTAAGACTAAATTTCAATGACATTAATAGCACCATACAGTATTTCATTTGAGAGCATGGGGGACATTTTGATTGATGAAAACATAAATTTCAGTCTGTTCTTCACATAAAGCAATCAAGTGCCTTGGAAAAGTATTTTGAAAAGAACAACTAGGAAATTCATCCAAAAAAATCTCCCTTTGTTTCCATGGAAGAAACGAAATCATAGGGATTTGGACCAGCTGAGGCCGAATAATAAAAACATCAGGCAGTGCTTGGATGTGTGCTTGTTGTTGAGCTAGCTCACACTAATTCAGGTTAACTTTTTTTCTCTGTTCTTTCTTAGTTGATGGGGGTGCAGAGGGGATTGATTGGTTTTCTCCTAATGGTGAGAAGATTCTGACAAAACATGACAATCTCGAGGTGCGCAATCATAGCAATTCCTTTTCGTCTCTCATTGTTCTCAATGCCAATTTAAACAATGCTGGGATATATAAATGCACGGCCAGAAATGGAGGCACAGAATCGCAAGCCACTGTCAAGCTGGACATCCTTTGTAAGTATTTACTTTAATATTATAAGTGTCATCACAAAAATCATTACAAGAATTGCAAGTCTGCATTTTTATGGACATATAATGCATGCAGTGTTTTGTCAGTAGCTTTTAAAATACTGGACCATGTGACTTTAATAGTACGTGTATTCATTTAGCAATCGTTTTTTTCCAAAGTGATTAACAAATAAGGAATACAACAAGCGGTTTATCAGAAGGAGACAATAATAGGACAAAGTGTGTAAGAATGATGAATATTGTGCCATTTTACAAGTTTCAACCGCCATTTCTTAAAAACGGCCCTACAATGTTAGCCAACCCAATATGAGCAAACCTTAACATGCTAAATTTGTTTCTAATGGATGTTCAGATATTAGGGATTTTTATGCATCATTCAGTATAATAAAAAAAGTTAAACAATTTAACTGCATAAAAGTAGAATATAGTGTAGATGTGTAGTTACTATTAAACAAAAAATTATCGTAATTTCTTTTATGTTTTTATGTTCTTTTTGGAAGTCTGGAACAGAAGTGGCTAGAGGGGCTGTGTGAATCAATGAGTCGTCCAGAACAATGTGTTGGAAGTTTGGAGGGAATTATCAAAGTGTAGCCAGACATCTTAGTAGATACAGATGCATTCTCTTTGTACGTTCCTGTTACAAAGCATGGGTTGATTTGAGGGCGTCAGTGTTGCACAAAACTAGACCTTTAAGAAGGCCAAAATTGTCCGATTCGAGGTACGGTTTCCCGAAAATTCTTGCATTTGATTAAGCAACTCAAATCAATTAAGTCTGGCAGGATTTTGGTCACAGACATTTTTTTTCACAGCTGTGAAATGTCTACACTCATCATCCTTTTAAAAAAGGTTTTTTCAGTACTTTCTTCTTCAGATTATTCACACTGAGAGCTTTTAGGAAATGTTCTTAAGCTAACATAAAATTGCTAAAACATTAAAACCAAACTGTGAAACCTAAAAGAAAGCTTAAACTGGTGGGGAAAAGTGCTTCCAAATAAGATATGCAATCTACTTGAATTACGTTTTTATGTCAATAAAAGTGAACTGAATAATGGAAACTAACTGTATAGTACTTTTATATATATATATATATATATATATATATATATATATATATATATATATATATATATATATATATATATATAAAGAGAGAGAGACAGATACAACATAAACCGATAATCCACCCGACAAACTGTACTTCTTTGTAAACACAGCCTGTAAACCCAGGAATGGAAATTGCATAAATGCAACCAATAAAATTGGTTTTTGCAAAGTGACAGTTTTGTTTCCAATATGCCTCAGACAGTTCGAGACTAACCACAAAGTAACCTTCAACTAGCTCTTACATGAACTAGATGTAAGTTTACGGTCTATGACTGAGCTATAAACTACAGTTTTCTCACTTGCTCTAAAATTCAAAAGTTACTTTTGCCAGGTTGTTGTTGTTTTTTGTGTGGTTTTTTTCTTCATTTTCCCTGTGTTCTTTTAGCCAAGAGAATGCGCCGAGAAACTGAGAGGGAGGGAAGGGGAAAACGACAGAAAGAGCCCAAGCCCACTAAGAAGCCCAAAGCTCCCAAGCCCACCAAGAAATCCAAGGGCGAGAAGAAGAACAAAGGAGAGAAGGGTGGGAAGAAGAAAGGCAAGAAGAACAGGGAGGAGACCACCACGGTCACAACCACCACTGTGGCTACCACAACTCCTGCGGCTGCTGAGTATGATGAGGAGTTTTATGACCCTGAACCTGACCAGTACTGGGATGAAGGTTAGAAAGCCCTTCTCATTAAAAGACATAGATCTTTGTATTTTTAGTGCAGGTTGGAGCAGAATCTCCATGGGGATTTCAAAACATACTTTGTTTTGACTCAGCAACCAAACCAACCACTTAAGAGATGAATCATAACATTGCACATCGATTTGATATCAATATCAAATTACAAATGGATTAACTCATCCAATGAAGCATAGTGAATGAAGAATTGTGAGTTTATTGACATATTTTAAGTGTTTGTAGTTTTTGCAGAGACATTTGTATGGTATAAGCCACTTCTCTGATTGGTGGATCGCCCCTCAGGAATTATGGGTAGTGTAGTTCTTCAACCAGAATTTAGCTACTTGTCTATTTTTAAAAAATATATCAAATGAAATGACTTAAGGCTGAGGTATATATCTCTGTTAAACAACCTTGGAGAACATGCTGCACCTGGAATAAGAGAAATATATTCTTTTTTTTTTCTCCCATGATCTGGAATATGACTCATTGAAAAATTGACTTGCTCTCACAAAGACTGTTTGGTATCCACAGAATTTCCTGCCGAGACAACAGCAGCTGCAGCACCTACAGACCCTCCAACAGAGAAAACCACAGAGTTCCCAACAGACTTTCCTCCCGACACCGATGAGTATTCCCCACCTTATCCTGACTCATGTAAGTAGAATATCAATCGCATCTGTCTAAATAAAAACCATTTTTGTTCGTCATGATCGACATTTCCTTTAACCTACTTTTAGATGATGACTATTGGAAGGTGGATGAAACCACACCTACAACCTCTGTGATCGCCGGCCGCCCACCTGATGAGGATGATTACTGGGATGCCAGATGTGAGACTTCCTTTAATATGTTTTTTTACATAAATTATGAGCAGCTTTAGGTTAGTAGTGGTCTGACTGTTCAGCTTGATTTGTTTATTTTTTGCCAACAGATGAGGTGGCAGAAAACATGCCTTTCCCTGATGGCAAAGAGATTAGTTCTACTGACAGTGACTGGCATTACACCACCACCGGTAAACCCATTATTACTTCTAAACACTGTGTCCTATTCAATATAAAATGAGAATAAATTATGATTTATTAAATGTTTTTGTGCTGCTCCTTTGTTTTACTGTTATTGCAGAATGCTGCTATACTTACTGTGCTTTAAATTATGTCTCCATTATGTAATTGTAACTATAGTTCTAAAACATGTTAAACAAAGACAAAAAAGTAGGTTTTAGAGACAGCTGACTTGTTTTAGTAATACATTTGACGTTACAAAAGAGTGTATTTAAGCACCCTGTAAATTTGTGTGTGAATCAAATAAAACGTTTACCACAATATACGCCCATCTCATAAAATATCTCATTTTTACACCATTCAGAATCCAGTGTCTGGTGTGGTTCTTGCAAAAGACAGCAGACCAGCGGCGACAGACTTTTAGCAAACATTTATGAGTCGTTAAAGTTTCTCTATAAAACTCCCAAATTGAACCTGCATTTCTTTTTTTTCTGTCACAGAAGAGCCCACCATCCCTCCATTTGAAAACAACTGGTATGAAGAATATGAATATGGACATGGTACATACTGCTTTGATACTCCGTTTTAAGAAGAAAGCAAACAAAGTGAGACAGCATGAGATGTGCTGGCCTCACTCTCGTCTTAATGAGGGTACAGACAGTGTGACCTGTCATTTCTGCACTCAAATAAACAGTTTCAGAGACGCAGAGGTGCCTCTTGATGTCAAGCTGAACATTTTAAGTCATGTTGCCATTAGATGAAAATTATAAATGAAAATACTTTTCCAACCAGAAAATTACTGTTGTCTTGCAACTAAATCTTACTTAAAAAAAAGAAGAAGAAAAAAACATGAAAAGATAAAAATGGTTACAATAAAAAAAAAAAAAAAAAAAAAAAAATATATATATATATATATATATATATATATATATATATATATATATATATATATATATATATAAATGATAAAATTATTAGAAATAAATACTTCAGTAAAACTTAACTATAAGGTTCCACTTATTAACTATATTTATTGCATTAACTAACATTATGAACAATAGTTCATTAAAATGCAAATGCTCATTGTTAGTCAATGTTAGCTCAGGTCCATTAACTAATGTTAACTTATAACACCTTATTGTTAAATAACTTGAGTGCAGTACAAAAACTCTTTATCTCTGTTATCAAGTTTTATAAGGTAAGATGATATGTGGTGCATGGAGCACTTATCTTGAATAAATAAAATGTGATTAGGTAACAAAAATCTGTTCTGGAGTAAAAACAACAATGTCACACATTTCTGAGTATGCAGCCAGAGCCTGTTTTTATTAGGGTATGAAATGAAAATCTGCTAAAAGCCTCGAGGACCGATGTGTCACGAACAATTTTGATTTGATTATCTAATTCAGTTGTTATCTAACCCACATCAGTTGCAGATGTGACTTTCAGCTAGTATTGCATTACATGTTTTGAATTCAGCATTTTCAGCTTTTGCTTTAACACTATTGTTTTCTGATTTGTCAACAGAAAGGAAACTAGAAGAGGAGAGGGAAAGAGAGAGAGAAAGAGCAAGAAAAGAGCAAGAGGAAAAAGGTACAGTGTGATTATCCTCGTATGCTGTAATCTGTCTAATACGTACGAGGGCCGTAGTACTGAACATGTAGACACTAAACTGCAGGTATTCAGAACAACAACACAATTTAGAGCACGGTAACTACTATTCAGTGTACAACAACAATAGTAAAATAATGTATTGTTTATTCCAATAAGATTCCACTCAGATCATTGGACAACAAGATCTTTTTTTTCCATGTTTGGCCAACCCTGACACAGTCCTCAGGCCTTTCTTACTTGTAGTCTCCAAATTCTAACTATCTGCACTACAAATTACTTTAATAACACAGTTAGCATGAAAATCTCCTCTGCTTTGTCTACCAGCTGCCCCACAATCTGCTTACACTTGATTAAAGACTTTGTGGGAAATTACTGAATGACACGCATTCATTAACAACTGTGAACAGTCCCAGTTCCCATGAGCTCAGTCTTCAGTTTTGGGTCCTAACAAACTGAACCACATCCTGTGCAATATCTGGCCAATTTTGATACGCGGGATATTGTAGAACAGGACTTATCAACCAAAAACTGAGAAAGCAATGAAGAAATGTTCTGGGTTCATCAAAAGTTAAGTTCTGTGGCATTACCTCCAAAAATAAACATGGCATCCCTTTATTTGTATAAAGGGGTCAAAGGAGATCTGTGTATATTTGATATATAACATGATGAGCGAATAATGCAGTAAACCTAAATTGCATCAGAACAGAAAATATTTATCTTTAAACATTACTAACAATATAAGTTATTCTTATATCTTTATTCTTGCATTTACTAAAAATCTGCAAAAAGACAGTACAGTTTTTCAAACACTAAGAGGCCTTTTACTTGCGTACAAAGCGAAGTCTGGTGCTAACTTGTAGAGGTGTTTGCCAATATGCGGTCAAGATGTTACCTGGAATGCTTACTTTGAGCATTTTAGAAACTATAACCTTCAGATCTATATTAGAGCCTCCCTTCTCTGGATTATGAAGATAAACGTTAATGGAGCATTCCAGAGGACTGTGAACAGATGTTTGTTAGAAGTAGAGCAAGAATTTGAGTTTGAGAGATTTAACGTCAGGCTCCCGTGTGTTCTTCGTTGTTTTTTTAATTGCTTACCTGATTGTAAAAGGTAAGTATGTTAAACTTTTGTGTGCATTTCTTTCCAAATACTTTAGGTTTTCAGTTTTATTTGCAGAAACTTTTAGTGAGACACTCTCAGGTTGTTTTATTAGTGGAGTGTTGCTCTGTGGCACTCTTCAAACCTTGCTCTGTTTGTTTGAGCTAAAGAGAGAGTTATATAGTAATAACTGATGAAAGCTACCTTTTAGCATTCACATACATCAGAATGTAACTCTACTGTTGGAATCATAACAGTCTTTTGTCAATCATAACTGATTTTAATGGTTTTTTTTGCAGCATGCTATGCTAGTAGCCAGGTTTATTTTTAAGTGAACTATCTTTTTAACTAAACTACCAGGAAGTTACACGATGAATCTTTATATTCTAAGCTCATTTGCTCACTTTGTGTTTTCTCCAATAATGTATCTCCACAGAAAGAGAAGAGAGGAGGTATGAGGAAGAGGAAGAGAGAAAAACCAGGATTCACAAACCTCCTCCACGCGTTTACAGAGAGCCTAAGAGTGAGTGACGGAGACTCGGTTTAGGCACGTAGCCAGATAGAATCTATCACTTAATAGAAAACAGAGCAATAAATACACTTGAAAAAACAAATAAAACACTGACAAGCAACAAACTTATATAAGAGCACTAGAGTGAAGTAATACTAAAGCTCTCCCAGCTCTCAAACAAAGATGTTTTATTAAGCAAAACCCTGGCGTTCGATTCAGTGTCTTAGATTCTAATGCTAAAATAATGAATCCTAACAATCGTCACTGAAATAGCGTTATCTCGACAGAGCCTTCATTGGTTTCAAGTGAATATAAGGCCTTAAAACATTTTGTAAGACTTTTGTAGCTGTTTTTAAGTCATTACAGATGCTGCCAAATCCTACTCCAATTCCACAGCTGGTTCTTTTCAAAGAAAATTCCAAATGTCCTCCCTGCTCATGAAACAGATGCATGGATGCAGTCCTTCATCTTCAGGCACTGTACTCTGAATCAAGACAAGTGGCTGAACAAATTGTTTTGTAGTGATACATTAAGTTAAATATACGTTGTAAGGTATACTTTTAAGTTATACTATTTAAAGGAGTAGTTCACCCAAAAATGAAAATTGTGTCATAATTTACTCACCCTCAAGTATTTCCAAACATGTATGAATTTCTGTGTTCTGCCGAACACAGAGATATTTTAAGAAAAGTTTGTAACAAGGCTGTTTTGGGTCACCATTGACTTTCATGTTGGGAAAAAAAAATATGGAAATCAATGGTGACCCAAAACAGTTTTTTTTCCAAAATATTCCAAAAGAATTTCATACAGGTTTGGAACTACTTGAGGGTGAGTAAATTATGACACAATTTTTGGGTGAACTATTCCTTTCAAGCTCTGTTATAGTTATTGTTTCATTATATTGTAATGACACTAGAATTTGTGCACAGTCTGTCTATATTGTCTGCATTCATCTTGCTAGTTAAAACTAATGTAAATATACATGTACCATATATGTACCCGTACCTATTTATATATTAACATACAAATTGGTGTCAATTTTAAAATTATGAAATTCATAAAATAATAATATTATAATAATATAAAATTATAATTCTAAAAATAAAAAATGCATTTTCAAATTACTAAAAGAACGCAAAGAAAAAATATAATGTGGTGCATTATACCACATGGTAAGAAGAGTGCAGCACAGTGTTTAGTGAGAAAGCACGATTTCAAATCTGTGCTTCGAGTTATTGTATAGTATATATTTTTCAAGTTTATTTTTTTTTCACTGGCTTGCATTGTCTGTCAGTTTGTCCTCCTCTGGGTATGGAGTCTCATCGCATAGAGAATGACCAGCTGCTGACTTCATCTGTTTATCAACATCGCTATGGCACACACAGAGCTCGTCTCAATATTCAGGTACAGACATATGCAGATACTCACTCAGTACTGGCATGACTGAAACGTGATGTGGTATCATATTGGTTCGTCTCACAGGCGTCTGGTGATGAAGATGATATGAATGGTGGGGCATGGTGTGCTAACCCTGAAGAGAAGGTGCACTGGATTGAAGTGGACGCTCGCACACTAACAGAGTTCACTGGAGTTATCACTCAGGGTCGAGATGACCCCTTAGAGTAAGACAGACATTCAAACCTTGGGGTCAATGTACAGTGCAGTGAGCTTAACCTTGTTTAGGAACTACCAAATTATCTAAAATCTACATATACAGTATTATTTTGTTGTTTCAGGAGCGACTATGTGTCTTCTTACTATGTGGCCTTCAGTAATGACAGCAGAGAGTGGAGCGTCCTTGATGATGGATATGCTGAATGGGTAGGTTGCCAGATTGTCATAATGTTCTCTTCTTTTGTTTGCCAAATTGTTCTGCGGTGCTTAAAACGAGTTCACGCAAATGTAAAATTTTGACATCTAGATGTTTTTTTCAGCTGAACACAAAGATTAGAAGATATTTTCAAGATTGTACTATATTTAACCAGGCAATTGGTTACCTATATCACTAAAGGAGTCAAGAAAATGAAAGTAACCCACAGCTTCCTCGGCAGCTCAGACAGAAAATGAAAACACTTATGATCAGTCTTGCATCAAAACACAGAATGTCAGAAATTGTTTCTATATGTGCATTACAGAAGTATAGGTTTACATGCAAGGTCAAACAATGCTTTCATTTTCTCAAAATGTGCATTTAATATCACCTCCTTTGTTTTTAAAGAAGCCTCGGTTTGAGCTGCGGTGATAGCGGTGGTGGGTTTGGTGAGAGAGGCAGTTCAGCCAATGACGGCAGAGGGGCAGTGGCTCTAGTCACTGGGAGACCCCCCTGTACACGGCCCTGCTTACAGGGTGTCATTTAGTGAAGCCAGATGGCCCAAATGAACTCCCTGAGAAGCAGTCATCAGTAAAATGACATTTTTGTGGGCCGGCCAACATAGGCATATGTGTTACTCAAGGGACGTGTAGCCATCACAGAAACGGGATTCACAATAACCAATCACTCTTAGTCTGTTCAGAATCTATTCTTTATTTTGGGAGACAATAACTTAACCATGCACATTTGGCTTTACAACTTGACAGTGATTGCATTCACCTCCAGTTACATTTAACATTGTTTGAAGGCAATATTTAAAATTTTGTTATTTTGCATTTTGTTATTCCCTTCTTTTTCAGTTATTCTTTGGTAACTCTGATAAAAGCACCCCAGTGTTGTCTCAGTTTATGGAGCCGATAGTGGCACGTTATATCCGCATTTTGCCACAGAGCTGGAACGGCACCATGTGTATGAGGATGGAGGTTATGGGCTGTCCAGTACCAGGTGAGAGACTCAGGAACTGTTTGCTTTTTTTTATTTGTTCATAGTGTGCTGACAAAGTAATTCTTATTACTAATATTCACATTGTTTAAACACTTGTTTATTAATAGTTTAGGTATGTTACACGATATTGTGCATTTGCTCTTTACTCAGATCCTCTCAGTCAGTACCAGAGTCAGAATGAAGTAACACATCGAGATGATTTGGACTATACCCATCACAACTACCTTGACATGGAGAAGGTGATGGGAGAGTACTAATGCCTTTTTAAAAGTTTGCAAATGAGAAAAAGATATAAGAAATGCACTAAAGCTTACATTTAAGAAAATTCCCCTGCCAGGGAATTTCTGTTTCTAAGCCATAAATTTTGAGTCATTCAGTGGATTTGCAAATTTTACTTCTCTTCTTGTCATAGCTCATGAAATCCATCTCTGATGAGTGTCCCAACATCACCAGATTCTACAGTTTGGGCAAGAGCTTTAAAGGCCTAGACATTTATGCTATGGAGATTACTGATAATCCTGGCATCCATGAAACAGGTGAGAAACAACAGAGTAAATATGGAAGATTATTATTATTATTATTATTACAGCATGGTTAAATGAACTGAAGCATGCAATGCGTGTTCATTATACATTTCATGAACTTTTCTCAGGAGAGCCAGAGTTCAGGTACACAGCAGGTTATCATGGTAATGAGGCCTTGGGTCGAGAGATTCTTCTGATGCTTATGCAGTACCTGTGTAGAGAGTACAAAGATGGCAACCCTCGAGTGCGCCACCTTGTGGATGAGACACGAATTCATCTGGTGCCATCAGTCAATCCTGATGGCCATATGAAAGCTTTTGAAAAGGTATAATAAATTTTGTGAAATGTGTGATTTCTGTGTTACTAAGTGGCCATAAATTAATTTAAAAAAAATGAAGGATTTCAAGCAGATTTCTCATTCTTACCACTACCTATCTTGAACATTTATTATTTAGCATTTAGCAATATTACAAAACCATTGCACATTTACTTTCTGGAGGAATTAAACCATCAAGGCTTAGAGGCTTACATTAAATTACTTAAGCAGTTTTTTATATAAACAAATGCAGCTTCACATTACCAGTGTGGTGCGAGCAATACCAGGGACTAGTTATGTGATGTCAGAATTATAAACTGAACAGGATCATCAAAAAGATCAATGTGAATAAAACAATCTACAAACTTTCAATTTGTTTCACAGGGCTCAGAGTTGGGCAGCTGGACATTAGGGCACTGGACTGAAGATGGCCATGACATCTTCCAGAACTTTCCAGACTTAAATAACATTCTTTGGGATGCAGAGGATAAGGGCATGGTGCCCAAATTGATACCAAATCACCATGTGCCCATCCCTGAGGGTATTCTGTCAAACAATGGCTCAGTAAGTAAGGAAATAATGTTATGTTATGTATCTTTATTTAATGGATCAAAGCATCGCTCACATACTCTGGTCGTAAAATTGTCCAAAGATCTCGGGAACTCTGGAAATATTGAAATTGTCCAGCGATCAGATTAAAAGACAGAAACTAAGGTCATGTTCTGCCTTGAAGGTTGCAGTGGAGACTCTTGCCCTTATTTCATGGATGGAGAGCCATCCATTTGTGCTTGGTGCCAATCTGCAGGGTGGCGAGAGACTGGTGACATACCCCTTCGACATGCGCCGCCTCACCAAGGAGTCTGAGGAGATGGAAAAAAAACTTAATTCTAGAGCACACCGAAAAAAGCGACAGTATGAAGAGGAGGAAGAAGAACCCAACCCTTACCTTCACATTGGATACCATCATGAGAGCTACAGTGGCCCACATGAAGATGCATATCATCAAGAGAACTATGGGTACCATCAAGAAAGTTATGGGTATCACCATGAAAACCAAGGATATCACGAGGAGAGCCAAGGATATCACGATGAGAACCAAGGCTACCATGGGGAGAGCCAAAGGTACCATCATGAGGGTCACTCTGAAGGGTACCATGAGGGCTATCAAGAAGGGCACTCAGAGGGATATAGGGAGGGATATGGAGAGGGTGAACCAGAAGAGGAGATCAGAGTGATTGAGGACCAATCTTTGTTCCGCTGGTTGGCCATATCTTATGCCTCTACACACCGCACCATGACTCAAACCTTTCAGGGAGGATGTCATGCTGATGACCCAACAGGTGGGCTGGGAATTGTCAACCGTGCCAAATGGAAGCCCATCCCAGGAAGTGAGTATTAGGAATTTACATCATGTGATAGATCAACTGCATGATTTAAAAGTAGGCTGTTCAGTTCTGCTTGTTGCAAATATTAACTTGCATGGAAGTTTTTATACGAATGTAAAATCTGTTTTTACATTCAAGGGTTTGTTGTTTGCTTCTGGATCCTGAAAATTATGACCGTAAATTTCAATAATAGTGCTCATTTTCTTTATCATACCTGTTCCTGCCCCTTCTTCTCTTGTAGGTATGAATGACTTCAGTTACCTTCACACTAACTGTTTTGAGCTGTCTGTTTTCCTGGGCTGTGATAAGTTCCCTCATCAAAGTGAACTTTTAAGGGAGTGGGAGCATAACAGAGAGGCCCTGCTGACCTTTATGGCTCAGGTGAGCTACTTATATCCTCATCATGAGAATAGGACAGTTTAAAGTTATTAGAGACAGAAAATCCCTTGAAGGTAAGACTTTGTCTATATCAAGTCCAAGACTATATTTTCTATGATGAATCGAGACAAGCTTATTCAAGTCAAAGTCAGTGCTCCTTTAATTTAGTCTTAGAATCGATTTTGAGATGGACTTAAGTCTGACTACAACACTGCCCTGTGCAATCTTACATTAATCATGGTCATTTTCCCAGGTGCATCGGGGCATTAAGGGAGTTGTGAGGGACAAAGAGGGCAACCCTATTTCCAATGCCACTGTGTCTGTGGAGGGAGTCAACCATGACGTTAGGACAGGTGAGATCTTTACTGTAGTTCAGAAAATTGTCCTTTTTTTAGGGTGCTGAACAGTTTCAACAAAAAGACTTCTACTCTTAGGTGAATCTGGAGATTACTGGCGACTTTTAAATCCTGGCGAGTACCGTGTAACTGCCCGAGCAGAAGGCTACTCCCCCTTCACCCGTCTGTGTGTGGTAGGGTTCGACCCAGGTGCTACCTTGTGCAACTTTGACCTCAACAAATCTAACTGGGACCGCATTAAACAGATCATGGCTCTCCACGGCAATAAGCCCATCCGACTGCTAAGCAGTGGCAATAGGGCTAGTGGACGGCACTATACATACAGCACTAACCAAATCCCAAATTCTAAATTCGATAACAAATTTAACGGTAATGGTAGAGGCATGACTCGGCTTCGTCGATCACGGCTAATGAGACTCCGGCGCCTAAAGCAACAGAAGCTTATGGCCAGCCAAACAACAATGCTACCTACCACAACCATGATGACCACAACCACAGTACCACCTACCACAGAAGGAAAAAACCCCAGGATTGACTCTAGGGTAGAGAACAAAATCCCACCAGAAGTGTCGACAGAAGCACTGGATTACAGCAACTACAATTACACGACAGATTATTATCAATAGCAAACTACAGAACGAAGATTTGCTACAGAGATTGATTGTTTTGGACAAGTATTGGTCATTATTGCCATGCTTTTGCCACTTTGTTTGATTGGATCCAGTGACTACGAATAGATATGAGCAAAGAGGCGTCATCTTGGACCAAAGAATTCTGGCAACACTTTTAAAAAAAGCTTTGCAGTTTTTAAGTAATTACACAACATTTCTGTTCCAGAATATAAATTATCAAAATGATTAATAACATTCAATTTTCTGGTTGGTTGGAGGCAGCATTCAATGGTTTGCAAAGACTAATAGAAGTAAGAATAATGATGCTGTGTATTCATGGCTAAACATCTGTACTATACTACCAAAACATAACGTATAAACTTCTCATATTACCATCATGCCCACTGAGGGGAAATGAGAATGTTTGAAAGCATAAGACGTGGCTGTATTACCACTTCTTTCTCTCACATAAACTGTCAGTGTTTGTTGAAGAAAAGTGTACAGGGAAGATTTTCCCTCAAAGTTCCCTGTTGTCTAAAAGATGGTTTCTTTTCAGTAAATAAAGTCTTTTCATATTCACACTGTTGTTGTTTTATCTGCATTGTCAGGTGCACATCAAGTCTATCTTCATACTCTCATTTACTTGACAGTAAACGTAAGGGGTGACTGTATTCATAGTCCAGTCCAGCCTTACCTAGCATATTGATTCATGTCCTAAATATTAACATGGTGGTAAAAATTGACTGAACATTATTAAAAAAAAAAAAAAAAAAAAAAAAAAAAGTAGTTATTCAAAATACTTCACAACAATACTTCATTTAATGATTTACAACAATGCAAGTAGCCTTCATAAAAAACAAAACAAAAAAACCCATTGGATACAGGCCGTTTCCAAATGCTGATTTCTCTGGACCTGTTCTGGGAAGTAGTAAGTAGCCTACATAAGTAAACTAAATAAATAACGGTTCACGTTGTTTTTGTACGCTTCAATGGAAATGTTAAACTTTAAAGGACTTCCTTCGTTTATTACCTTTACTGTGGCAGCCAACACCAGCACAGCTTAACACTGCACACGTTTTTATATTTAGTTACGTTGAAAATGTTTCAATTCAGTCGACCCGTTTTAACACGGATTTCTGTGTTTATTAGCTGTAGCTGTTGGGCAAGATGGCGGATAGCAGCGGCTTCACATAATATGCCTGCCAATTAAGCTTAATTACAAACTGCAATCACTTGGTCTGACCCAGCAGACATTAATTGTCTATCGCGGCAGAACGAAAGGTTACCTATAAATAAACCCACCCAACTGATCTCAACTTTATTAGAGGCATTTCCTGTTTTGTGAACAACATGCTTGAGCTTGGCGTTTTTATACTTACCTGTAAGTCAGTTCAATTTAGTTTTAGATTTGTTAAAGGTGTGTGTCAGCTTTAATGTTTTTTTGTAAACGTGCTAAACCAACTGGGTGCATGACTCCGCTAACTTGAGCAAGATGAAAGGGGCAATGTTTTAACTTCGTATCTTTTAGTGTTAATCTTTTAGTTGATCAGGCGAATAAAAGAAATGCATGATTCATTTATCCTAGATCTGAAGTTATTTTGCCTAATGTACTAAATCAGTATAAGTTCCTGTGACATGTATGGCAAATGTGAGGCTTGTGACTTTATTTTGCTGTTTTTACAGTGCTTCTAGACTCCAGGTTACTGATATCTGCAGGTACTTCATCAGTCTGTTAAACACCTCACAAATTAGCTGTTGCACCACAGTTTAAGTAGCTTCATATTTCGTATGTTATAATTTCAATGAGGTAACTTGTATGTGCTGAAGACTCTTGTTCACGCTTGTCTTGCAAATAATGATCAATGGAACCTTGAAGCTGTAATCTTATTTCAGAGACCGTGATTACATGTGATGGGTTTGTCCAGCGTCTCACCTGTGGTAAGATGTTGTCACAATTCTATTATGTATGTATTTTATGCAGAAGTCAATGATATCATTTTTTTTTTTTCTTCCCAAGAGTCTGGCGTCATCCATGTGCAGTCAGCAACCTGTGGCCGCACAAGCTACCAAACGTGCAGCACTGGACGACCCCAAAACGAAATCTCGAATCTTCAGTGTTCAATAGATGTCCCTGCGGTCTCTAAACGGTAACAGGGGTTTTTTAGGGGTTTATTAAACCACACTTTTAAACGAAGTAGGTGAAAAATGGTATATGGGAAAATGGTATGTCTGAATTTAGTCAAGTAGCTAGAGTACCAGGACAACCCAGTTCTGCTGAGCTTGCAGCATGTTCAAATGAATGTTAATTTTACAGATTTGTGTACTAGTGGTTGGTCAGCAAAGCCTGAATTTTACTGTATTTCCATGAATTTATTAAATTATCTCCTAGTCTTTCATAGCTTTTCTCTTGGATGCACTGCTTCCAGTAGTGTATACTTATATTAGAGCTTTTATCCAATCACTTCAGCAATAGTTTTGCTGGGTCATTAGAAATCTGCCTAATGCCTTCAGAATTAACAGTGAAGGCTACTGTATCTTAATCAATGGCAGTGAAAACATTGGATTAACCAGTCAGATTGAGTTTGCGGCCCCAGGGCCAACTAGCAGATTCACGATAACGCTAGCATTTTCTCGTCATCTGATTGGATGATCAGAGAGCGTACAGGCCAAAATTGGCAAGCATCGCTTTAAATAGGCATGTATTGATTCGTACAGCGTGTTGTAGGTTCAGTGTATTCTTAATAATATTCGCCTTCTGTAGATCAAAGTACTGAATGACCGCAAAAAAACCCACACCACGTACCTCTAGGAAGAGATGAAAAATCACTATGGTAACGTTGGGTTAAATCTCACCTGTCTTGCAAGTTTTAATTCTTTCACTTTAATATCTGTGGATTATTTTATAAGCCATACGTTGGAAATAATTTTATTTGGTGCTGAAATGTAAAATCTAGAATATTAGTCACACTATTACTTATAAAAAGCTTCTTGTTTTTATCCATTGGTTTAATAAGTGTTTCGTCACGTGCTCTGGGTGATTACTGACGTACAGAGGGATTATCATATTTGAGTAGAGGTTAGAATAACGTTCTCCAAACCTTTCCTGGCTAACCAAAAACTAAAATTGCATCTGTTATACTGCACTTTGTTTTTATTTATAGCCGTGGATTCCTCATGATGGTATTAAGAGTTGGATTGGTTCATATAGTACGCCACTGAAGGCCTAGGTGGAAATGCCCAGACAGAAGTCATGAAGTAATAAGTGTCAAAGGAAAAATTATACAGACTAGACTGACGGCAGTTTCAGGAGCAGCTCACTTTTACAGTGGGTCTTTCCTATTGTAGTTGTTGGAACCATAAACGACATGTAGAGATTCCTGTACCATCTTAATAGTGATGCACATGCTGCTTTACCAAGTATAAGAAACATTAGTCAACCTAGCCTAACATACAGTTAGGACCCTCTTTATTGTTAAACAGGTGTGAAGGACTGCAGATGTGTGAATTAAACACTCAAGGTCTTGCCCCACAAGATCCATGTGTCGGAACCTACAAGTACTACACTACCAATTACATTTGCGTCCCAGCAAGTAAGGGATTTTTTTTTTTTTTTTTAAACTCTGTGCATGCTTGTAACAGTCTCCTTCCTTCCAGAAACAAGTGTGACGTGTCATGGTGGATACAGTTATTTGAGATGTGGTCAGTGAGGTTTGGGCATGTTTTTTTGGGGGGGGGGCGTTCAAGTTATTCTTGCAGCTTGCTCTAAATTGATTGGTTTATTGACATTTTCAGTCGTTTACAAGGCAGAGCTGAAACCATTAATTTACATGTTTCTGTTAAACTCCCAATGTAGAAAAGGGTAAGATTCAGATAAATACTGCAAACTATGGACGTACAGATAAAACCACCTGCTCTGAAGGACGTCCATCCAGTGAGCTTCAAAACACCAACTGCTTCTCCCCGAATGCACTGGCTCCTTTGTCCAAAAGGTAGACTGATGCTATTTGTAACTTTCCACCTCCCCTTTTATGACGGCTTCATATAAACCCTTTTTTTTTTTTTTTTTTTTTTTTTTTGGTGGGGCGACATGTAAAGCTGCAATGGCATGGAAAGTTGTGAGGCGTTTGCAACTCATACGGTCTTTACGGACCCCTGTGTTGGCACATACAAGTATCTCGCAATCTCCTATCTTTGTGTTCAATCTGCAGTCCGTAAGTATCCGTTAACATCTCGACTCCCTTTTCATTTGTTCAACTAATGTTTGGGGGATCTAAATGAGCCTCATTTAGCACAGCCTGTGAGTTGTTGTTTACCAGTCAAGACCCAGACTTGCTTTTCAAAGGTGTTTCCATATTTGAAAACGGGCTATTTGTCGTCTTTGCTAAACTGCTCTTGCATCCTGTTCTCTGTAGGTTCAAGTCTGGTGTGTGAACATGCAAATAATACCCTGGCATGTGGTGTGTATTATGCATGCTTTTCTTTTTAAAGTCGTATTCGAGTCTTTTATAGCAAAATTGTAGGAGCAGACTACTAATCACAATGCATCACTACTTTGTGTGGGTTTTTTTTTTTTCCCAGATGATGGGACGGTCATTCACGTTGTCAGTGCTAACTATGGCCGAACTGACGACAGCACATGCTCTGCGGGACGACCTGCTTCTCAGGTTACCAAAACCAACTGCTACTCCTCAAACACCAATGTAATAGCTACTACTGCGTGAGTGTGCAAAGACATTTCCACTTTTCCACATGTATTGAAGTAGATTTGCATTTCTTAAATGTCCAGAATCCATCCATCTAGACACGGCCCATCCTCCCCCAGCCAACCACAGTAAGTCAGTGAAGTTGTGCTTTCGTTTTTATTTTTGTTACTGAAGGTGCGAAGGAAAAAAAAAATGCTCCCTACTTGCCTCCAATGATGTCTTCTCTGATCCTTGTCCAAACACATTCAAGTATCTGTATGTCTTGTACAGCTGCATATCTACCTGTAAGTGTTTCTGTATATGGACAAATTGCTCAATTGTGCTTTTTATCTTTTGATTACTTAACATACTTCTGCGTGAGGTTTAATTGACACTTTCTATTTTGCAGAATGCAGTTGACTTCTCGTGAATTTGACCTCCCAGATCAGAAACTTGTGGGGGGTGGGTTTTTTTTTTTTCTCTTCTCCCTCCCTCCCTGAAACTGAAAGACATTCTTCCTTGCAATAAATGCTTCGAAGACATTTGCATGTAGCGGTGCTTTCTAGTCTACTGTATAACTGGTGTATGGATGGTTTGGCAAAGTAAAACAAAATTTGTTTAATAGCACACTGGGTACAGTCAGGCTAACTGGAAGTTCGTGCATTAGAACTGGTAAATGAAGAGCACAACCTGAACTGAACGCTGTACTCTTGTCTTACTCTTCAAGCAGAATATACTTATATAATATCCACTCCCTGGGCAATGTCAACAACACAATGACAAATATATCTGCATGGTTACTTTCCACTTCAAGTTTATTGGTGTAGCACTTAAGAAAATTTGCGTTCCAAAGCAGCCGCACAGAAAATGCATGCTTCATCTATGGCTGAACAAAATACTTCCTTGAAGTATATATGATACGAAGAGAAACTTTCGATATAACCACCTTTTTGTTTTCCTCCCCAATTCCCTTACCAGATTTAGATTCGGCCTCTACACTCTTTTTAAATCTCTTCAGATGCTGTTTCAGAACTCTACTAGTCATATAGTAGGCTAATCCTGTGCTTTGCTTAAAGGCATAGTTCACCCGAAAATGAGACATTACTCGTCCTCGCGTCGATCCAAATCACAAGACCTTCATTCTACTTCAGAAAACGTTTTTGACTCGTGGGAACGTGATGTCGTGGCCTCAATGCTATGAGAGAACAACGTCCATTTCCATAACCCGGGATTATCAGAGATTTGATTTGAAACTATATCCATATGCTCTCAGACTGTATTGCATGATGTAAACAGCATTTGTATTAACCATGAATAAATGTTAAAATAAAATGGGTCTAAACAAAACCTTTTATTGATCCCACAATATTGCTGTGTTTCTATTAACTGATTTGATCGATCTCTTTCACATGGCTTTATTGGCATTTTGCAAACTGATTTATACAGACTGGAATTTTGAACTTAATTTTTGTAGATTATTAAAATGGCGGAATGCCTAATGTTTTGAGGAATAAATCCATTCACATTTTCATTTGTAAATGAAGAGACGCTCTCATTTGTCGTCATAAATGGCCATTAAGTTAAAGATATTTTCACGTATTAATATCTTGCGGCCACATCATATCACGTTCCCGCAAGATAAGGTGTCATGGCCACAACAAAACTAAGTGAACCGAACAAGGCACCACCCAGGCACCGTACCTATCCCTTTAAGCTCTTCCTAGACTTCTATGCGAAGCAATAGGGGTAAGGTCTTTGTGGTCACCAGTTTCCTTATCTACAGAAGGAATGGAATATAAATCTTAACTCTGCTCAGAGTGGGAGAGCATCACAATCGCATTGACGATCTATTTTCAAACTCCTCAAACTGAAGCCCATTTAGTATGATATAACACAGTTCATCTCATCAGACAGATCCTCCTCAAAGCGTCTGATTGGTTGTTCTGCCTTTCCACGGCTTAAGAGGTCAGTTGCAGCACTCTCCATTTCATCGACAGTCATGTGACAGGCATCTGCGATTTCCCGCTTTGCAAAGTCAACAAATTTGGGGTCTCTGGCATATAGACCCAAGCCTTCAGAGATCAGGATCTGAAATAAATATACAAATGTTTTTATATATGCGATTTATTGAACTCTAAAAAATTTTTGCGTATGTTTTAAGTGTCTTTAATTTTTTTGGTGTATCAGATAACAAAATTTTGTGCAGTAAGAATATGAACCTCATGCCTGAGGAATATGTCAGGAAAAAAAATTTAGGGTCACAAATAAAGTTACTTCAGTCCAGTAAGTATTCATAATGCAATATTACTGACAATAATAACGTTACTCTTGTATTTACTTTAACAAAATCATATTTTCAGCCAAGACCCGACAACCACAACCTGAAAGGGGGACTTTTTACAATTATACTAAAAGGCTTTTTACATGCTAAAAACTTATGAACTATCCATCAGACAACAGACAAATGAAGTAGATTGTGTAGGTCAAAGGTCATGTTTATAATGTAAAGGCCTTAGGAATTAGGGTTATATTTTTTGTTAATCCCAGTCAAAAGAGCTAAAAGCTAAAAATGCTTTGCTGCCGCTAAACAAAATGAAGTCTGGCTTAAATAGTTTTTATAGCCACTATAAACTATGCACAAATGACAACTGTCCTTATTACTTATTTTCAGGCAAAATGGTCATTTGATGCAAATTTACCGATTCCACGAGGCTGTCAGCGCTTCCCTTCTCCATGTATCCAGGGCTGGGTTGGGACGGCACTCTGAGAGTGGTGTAGGCCCGAGGCTGCTGGGTCACTCCTGCCGTTCCACTGCCGATCCACCCGGGATGGGCAGAGGCTGGCAAGCTGGCGCTGCCATTGGTGTCACCCCACATCGCCTGAGTGCCCCCTACCTCGTTCACCAGAATAAGAGGAGCATAAAGGAGACGACCCCGTCTGGCCTGGTTGTTCGCCCAAGAGGCAGAAGAAATCCCAGATGAAATGCTGCTCCGCCGTGAGTCGTAGCTGTTGTTTGTCTGTGGGAGCAGATATGTAAATCATTTTACTTTTTGTGTGGAAACTGAAATGAGGTTTCATGAGCTTTCATGTCATTATGATTTTATTTGCAATGCACTTTTCGTAAAGAAATCCTAATTTGTGTTCTGAATATGAACAAAGGTCTTATGGGTTTGGAATGGAAGGAGGGTGAGTAATTAATGATAGAATTTCATTTTTTGAGTAAACTATATATACAGTGCATAGTGAAAGTATTTATAGCCTTAATTTTTTTTTTACATTTTATGTTGCAGCCTTATGTGATTTGTTGATTGCAATTTAAATCTACAGTCTATACACCATAATGACAATGCAAAACAGGATTCATTAGAAATAAAAACGTAAACTATTCTATTGTGTAAGCATTTATATCGCTAGAAATTCACCTCAGGGGCATTTATATCACTTGTAGATTTTACTACACTTCCACTGAAGTTAACCTGTGGAAAATTAATTTGAATATGATTTGGAAAGACGCACACATCTTAATAAAAGGTCTAAAAGCTGAAAATGCACATCAGAACAAAATTCAAGCACTGAGGTCAAACTGTTTGTAGAGCTCAGAAACAAGTCACACATCTGGGGAAGAGTTTAGGAAATATTCTGCTACATTGAAGGGTCACAGAAGCATATAAACTCTGTTATCCATAATGGAAGAAGTCTGAAACAACCAGGGCTCTTCCTAGAACTGGCCTCCTGTCCAAACTGAGCATTTGATGGAAAATGGGCTTTGGTTAGACTGGTAATCAAGAACCTGATGGTCACTCTAGTTGAGCTACATGATCATACTTGCAGATGGGAGAAACTTACAGAAGGACAAACATCACTGCAACACTCCACCGATGTGGGCTTTATGGTGGTTTGGCCAAACTCATTCCTCTCTTCAGTGAAGACACATGAAAACACCCTTGAAATTTGCATTAAGGCATCTAAAGGACCCTCAGGCTGGTCTGATCTGATGAACCTCAATTTTAGGCATCATGTTTGAAGGAAACCAGGTCTGCTCAATACCTGCAGAGTACCATCTCAAAAATAAAGCGAGGCTGGTGTCAGCCTCATGCTGTAGGACTGTTTCTCAGCGGAAGGGACTGAGGCACTCATTAGAGTAGAAGGAATGCTCAGTGCAGCTAAATATTTAGATGTCCTCAATGAAAACCTAGTCTAGAGCATTCAGAAACTCTAGGCAGAAGGCTCACCTTGCAACAGGACAAGGACCCTAAGCACACAGCAAGAGTGCCTTTTTATAGACAACTCTGTGGATGTGGATAAGTTTTTATTTCATTAAGTATAACTTGTTTAAATCCACTTTTTCATTTTGAAATATCAGTAAGTAATTTTTTTTGTTCATTCAAATCACCAAATATGTATTTTAAAATATATTTTTAAAATCATATTTTTTACTATTGTATTCAGTGTCCCTCAGCTTCCTGAAGTTAATGAGTAATCCACCAGGAGACAGAAGACTAATGTAGATTATCTACGAAGGATGTTGGATGATGTTGGGGATGTGTACCTGTACTCGTGTCCTGCAGGGTGGGGAGTTTTGATGGTAAGTGCCTGGAATGGGCAGATCTTCATTACTCGTCTGCCTTCTCAAACACTGGATGTTAAAGTTGGGCTTTCGGCCTGAGAGATACAGAAAACAACTATGTGAACTGACCACGTTGCAGCTGAACACAGTGCATGGATATAATACAGTAGTTGGCTTTACCTAGGGGAGTCGGGGGAAGCATGCGTCGCCGTGCAGAGAAACCATTACCGTTGTATTCATTACCGTTGTATCCATTACTATGGTATCCATTACCACTGTATCCACTGCTGCTGTAGCCGTTGCTTGGATAACGGTTGCTTGGATAACCAGTCCCATTGGTACCATTCACATTGTAGCCATTTCCAGGGTAACCATTGCCATTGTAGACACCAGTATCTTGGCTGTTGCCTTGGAAACTGTTGTTGTTAATGTTGTTGGGCTGAACTGGCACCACACTTTCGCTGCTAAAATTAAGTGCTGGTGTTTGTGCTGGAGGAACCTCAGGAAACCACTGTCTGTACAAACATCAACACAAACTCAGATTAATTTTTGAGCAAAGTTTGTAAAAAAATGTTTAGATAGATAAATAACCGTGGTGGAAGCAGGAAGCAGCTGATCATAGATACTAAGATAACTGAAGTATGTATACTTAAATGTATTTGAATTTCCAACAATTTCTTAGGAAGGAAAGTTTGCTTCGTTTTAGCCTGATTTTGTCTCATGTGACGTCCCACTAGTTTGTTCTTTGTTTTGCTTGTATATCAAGTATATCAAGGCCTTGACACCACAGATATGTACCTGTATACATAGATGCAACATTCAACCAGACACGTTCACGCGTCCACCATCTTGGAACTAGTTTTAAAACTAGAGGGCCTTTCGCACCACACAAACTATTTCATAGTACCCAGACTAATTGTGGTACTTTGGCGTGTTCGCACCACAGGAACGATTTTAGTTCCAGGAACTCCAGGAGTCGTTTGGAGGAACTAAAGTAGCTCCTCCTTCAGAGTAGGGTCTAAAATAATACCAGGAACTATCAGTGATGTAAGTGTACACTGATTGGCTAAATGTGTACGAAAAACAAAAAAAAATTGTAGCATTGCCAGGTGACTTTCTGTTCTTTCAATCGCTTGATGCATACGTCGCCATTCCATGCCCATTGTTGTGAAACCCGCGAGACACAACAAAAACACTTGTTATTTTTTGTATTTTCTTGTTGAACACTGTGCACAAATGACGTTGCTGTCAACCACTCTATGTGAATGCAAACCTTTTAAATGGTACCTTTTGTAATTTGTGTTTCTTCCATTTTGGATAATTGCTAATAAACTGTTTTCACCTACTCACCAAGCTGTATTGTGATGGTCTTGTGGCCCATCCCAGCCTTGTGTAGGTCTACAGTACTTGGACAGGTCTTTGGTCTTGGCCATGGTGGAGAGTTTATGATTGATTGATTGATTCTTTCTTTCTTTCTGTGGACAGGTGTCCTTTCTACTGGTAACAAACAGAGATTAGCAGCACTACATTTAAGAGAGTGCTTCGAATCTCAGCTTGTGACCTGTAGAAAAGACACCTGGGATCCAGAAATCTTGCTGATTGACTCATTAAAAATCAATGTTATTTTGTCTCACTTGTTAAAATAAACCTACATATGCTCATAGACCTCATTCATAAAATTAAAAGGCGTCCTGCCTCAGACAAGGCTTCAGTCACTGGACAAAACGACATTGAGATTCTGACTGAAAGGCTTCAAGTCAGGTCGCGTACAATTCTGTACTGGCATCTGTGAAACTGACTCAGAGTGTGGTGTGTCGCACTGCGCTCCCCCATGTAACGTCACATGCACAGGGTTCAGTACAGTGTTCCATTCCGAAATTTTAAATGAAAATTAGACCAAGAGCCTTCATCACATTATGATCTATTCAAAATTGTGGACAACATAAGCCAGTGGTGATAAATGGTGATAAAATAACCTCTGGTTCATTAAAAATAATGGCTAGTCCTTCTCTAAGGCTGCATTCTAAAATTTTGATGATCTTAGTACCGACTTGTTTTCTTTCACTTGAGTCCGTTTTGAATGATGCCTGACCTGATACCTGACATAATTTTTTCCTGAGTGGTTAAATGTCCTCACTATGCATATCCATGCTTGACCAGTGCTTGTTTTAGTGAATTATGGGTAGTCAAACTACCTATATGTCATACTCACCTATCATTTGAGACAATACTCTGAGGTTCCTCCTTGCTGCCTTGTTCTGTAGGATATGACATCTCTGTGACTCTACCCGTCCCTACTTCTCCTGTGATGACTCCTCCTGTGATGACTCCTCCTCCTGTGATTCCTTCACCTCCACCTGTGACTCCTCCTCCTATGACTCCTTCACCTCCACCTGAGACTCCTTCACTTCCAGCTGTAAGTCCTCCTGTCACTTCTCCTCCAAGAATGACAGCTCCTCCTGTGACTTCTCCATTTTGTATTCTTTCATCCGGGGATGGGGAAGGAATGTATTCACAAGCTCTGGTTGTGTCAGTCCTGAATATGAGAGGTACATTAAGATAATATATAAAAATCCTTGAGGATGCCATTTCAACTTACTGAATTTCTTTAAATGCCTTTTCAAAGTCCAGCTGAGAGAACATACTTGTCACCTCAATTTCTTCATGCTCACTGTGATAAGACAAAGCTGAAATTGCTGATAATTCGCAATGATAATGTTCTTTCAAACTGTTACGAATTTACTGTAAGCCAAAGTTCATTTTCAGTCAGTCACGCTCAGTGTTATTCCAACACTGATGTTGATTTTGCTTTGGAATCTTTAATCTTCACCAGTTGTCAACAAGACATGATGCATATTTTCCAATTCTTTTCTTAATAATAATTACTGTATTAATAATCCCAATATAGATTGTTTGGTGGAAAAATTATTATTATTATTATTATTATTATTATTTTTTTTTTTTTTTTTTTTAAACCTGATTTTTAAATGACTATATATTTAGGGGCAAACTGTCCCTTTAAGCAGACACCTGTTTGTGATGCTAAATAGGTGCCAGGGTTTTTAACCAGGGATCCCTGAAGGTACTGCAGGGGGTCAAGTTGTTAACTGTTCTTGATGAAGGCTATTATAAATTGTTCTTGAGACAGTTAAATTGGTGACCCTGGGATACTCCCATTTTAGAGTACACTAGAGAACATGACATCTACACAAGCTTGACAAGCATAGCAACTCCCCAAACATTTCATGTTGTAGTTTTAAACAAGTTTCTGGAGCTGTAAAGAGATTTATCAACTAATTGTTAGATGAAACCAGAAAAAATCTCACTAAATACTACATGCTCAAACAGCTTTCAGACCTCAAGACTCTGCTGCATTAGCATCTGCTTATACTATATATTTCTGTTCTTTTTGTCTCTTATTTGAGTGTGCTCCTTGCCTTTGGTTGGTATTCAGTATCCACAGCGGGGTGAGTTTGTTGTGACTGGAGTTCCACCTGCTGGGCAGGGGAGACAGTCTGTGAGGCTGTTCACTTATCACTGTGTTGTCGGAGAGGGCAGAGGCCGGTCGGGAGTCCATCAGGGCCTCCTCTAGCATAAAGCTCCCACTGGGGACTCTAGGAGGAAGCTCAATTCTCACTGTGGTCTCGTCTAGATGGGGTGGCATAGGGGTGCTTCTGGGAGTGGACATAGCCGGTGTGGGAGGAGCATCACTGAAGACGCTGTCACTCTGCCATTGTCAAGAGAAACACAATTAACTGTGGCTGCAGTGAGACTGAAGATATTTTTATGATGCATAATAATTGTAGTAGTAATAATAATAATAATAATAATAATAATAATAATAATTACTATTCTAACTTGATTACACATTTTTAAGGTGTGATTTTTACAGTAGAATTAAACAATTAAGTACTCAGGACCATAATATTATGGTTTATGAATAATGTGATTATGCGTAATTTACAGTTAATAAGTAATCTTGTCGCACTAAATTTTAAACTTGTTGAAAGGATTAAATATATTTTTGCTTCTTCATTTTTTAAATAAGTCTCACCAGGGCTCCATTTATTTGGTCAAAATTTAAAAAAAAAACAGTAATACTGTGAAACAATAAAAGCAAAGGGGCTGGTTGTGTTTTCTTATATACAAATTGATAGTGTTGATGTCTTAAAGCACAATGATTTGACTAATTTTTAATGTTAGATGCTGGGTGTTCTCACCCTAAAGAACTCCTCTTCTTCCATCATCTCTCCCTCCATCCCTTCCTCATCCTCCATGGCCATGGCTAGACGCATCTCTGGGGCCAGATCCTGTAGTGTGCGTAACCCAGCCTTAACCACACAAGAAGAGAGTCATGTCAAAGGCAGGCAAAGGCATGAAATTTAATCTAAGCCTAATATTTTTTAAAGCAGTTTTTTTTACCTTTTTGACATAATAGAAATGAAAACTTTGAGTATCATATTCGATACATCTGTCTTTTATGGCTCATATAGTATAATATAGTAAGAATATGTGCAAACTCGAAGGAAAAACACCTTTTACTCAGAGGCCCAAACTGAGCAAAAATATGCAATTGCTGATTACCAAAAAAATGAAATTCTGATAGCTCAGTGTAAATTAAAAAGATCTTTATGGCAATCTAACATATTACTTACATAAGATGCATATAAATATCAGTTGTCACTCTATATCTGGCAGTAAAGTCTTGTAAAAAACATGCACATCAACAAGTTGAGTTTGAATTACATTGAAGAAAAAAGACGCATTTCAGAGAAAAGGAAAGCTCATGCTTCCCAATTCAGCTTTCAGTGTTATGTAGTTAGATATATTGTTTCTGCTTTAAAGCATGCAAAAATGGCCATTTGAAAAGCAAAGCAACACACTCCGACAAAATCTCATAACTTTTCACCTGGAGGGAGGCTGACTTGTCCTTGCCTTTCTTCTTCCTTTCTTTCTCCTTTCGCTTGCGAAACTTTTTGAAGTAGTCCTGAATCAGGAAGCTGGCATAGAACTTTCCTGCAGTCACTTCATTCCCTGAAACACAGAGAGATGGATTTTAATAAACACTTAAAAAAAGGGACAGAGTATAAAGTTGTACATGTCAATGGTAGCCCATATTAAGCACACAAAGCCTATGAGAAGATATCATAATATACTTACCTGCTGGAGGAGGTATAACTTCATCTAGGAGTTTGGGTTTGGTGCGTTTCCAGATCTTCTTAATGATCGCTCTCAGCTCCTCGTTCTGCTGGTCAATGGGGCCTGTGATAAGTATTTAAGACCGATAAATACTGTGACGGGAGTCTACAACTATCCACCTTTTTCATAGAGAGGATTATTTCTAGAAAAAATACTAACATCCTCGCTCGTAAATGTCAGAACTGAAAGTGCGTACATTACTAATCTGAATGCTAGTGTGTTTTTGTTTGTAGAAGTCTCACCGTCTGTTTTAATCTTGAGTGAAGTTCTGACGAGAGCAAACAGGGTGGCGTTAAAGGACACGGTCCCATCAGGATGGAGAGGTACGTTCATAGCAACCAGTCTCTGCCAATGAGAGAGACAGACATCAACAGAGAGGTGTGTAGATTAGTGGTTGTAAGGACTATGCTAAGTATATTGAAATGAGGCTGCCGGCTTGTTCTCTGATACATTGGGCATTTAAAAAATAAACTCCTAGATTTATCACCCATTTTATCATCACCCAGTGGCTGTACAAATCATGCTTACCCTACAGGCTACTCGATGTGGACAGAGTTTCCCGAAGCCCAGCGGAGGCTGAATTCTGCGCAGCATAGTGACCACATCTAGATGTTTAATCCTTCCCCTGATGCAAGAACATACAATATTACTTATCTTTTTAGTGTTTTGTTATGCTGTCATAAAAACATGCACAACGGATGACATTTCTTACGTGGCCTCTGGGTCGTAATCGGACCAAACTCGTTTAAACTCATCGAGGTGATGAGTGCCCAGCACGGTCCAGTCTCTGGTCAGATACTCAAAGTTATCCATAATGACTGCGATGAACAAGTTAATGATCTGAGAAAACACAGATTGGATCAGTTAATCAGCAAAGAGAACTCTCTATTATTTTCAGAGATGGATTATTTAGTTTTTAAAGGAATAGTTCGCCCAAAAATAAATATTACCCCATATTTTATCTTATCCTAGGTGTAAATGACTTTCTTCTTTTAGACGAACACAGTCTGTTTTTTAGAAATTTATCCTGGCTCTTCCAATCTTGGTAATGCTGGCGCATAGCGACCATTATTTTAAATCTCCGTGAATCGGATATATGTACTGCAAGTACTGCAGCGTAAAACTAACTTATATGCCTTCGGAGGTTTATCAAATGTCCTCTGAAGCAGATTGATGGGTTTTTGTGACAAAAAAATTATATATTATAAAATTATAGCATAATTTTGATGAAAACATTCCAGGTGATAGTAAACTTCAATGGACTCCAAAATGTTGAAGGTCAAAAATGCAGTTTCAGTGCAGCTTTAAAGAGCTATAAACCACACCAGACAATAAAGCCTTGACTCAGTTCTTCTGCCTACGTCAAGCGTGACCTTTTCAACTTAATCATGTAGTATGTACATGTCAGAACAGAGCAAGGTGAGCATTTGTGTTTATAAAGCATATACTATGATTTTTTTTTTTAACCCTAGATAAAACCCTTCTTCATCATCTGGTATCATTTATAGCTCTTTAAAGCGGCACTGAAACTGTAAATCTGACCTTCAACCATTTGGAGTCCATTAAAGTTCACTATATCCTGGCACGTTTTCATCAAAAACCTTTAATTTCTTTCCAGCTGAAGAAAGAAGTGAGTAAATTATCAGAAAATATTAATATAAAAGAGAACTGAGACTTTAAGTTAAAGCTGAAATGTTCTGAGCATGCAGTGGTTTGCATTTTTTTTTTTTTTTTTGGAAGTTGATGCAAAACACTTGATTACAAGAAAACATTTTTCAACTGAACAAAAAATATTTGCCTTCTCTGGGGAAGGCAAGTTTTTTGTAAGTTAATGCAAAAATTTTTTAAGCAGAACTCAGGGGAAGGGGAAGGCAAAATGCAATTTGCAAGAGATGCAAAACTTTTATTAAAAAAAAACATTTTCATAAAAGGGAAGGCAACGTTTCTAGGGAATGCAAAATTTCAACACACTGCAAGAGTCAATGCACTTCAATTTAAAACTGCAGGTCACTAAGTTTCTTGGGGTAATGCAAACATTGAACAAGCAAATGTTTTACATGTGTTATCTCTTACCAGGAAGGCGCAGAGTGCAAAGAAACTGATGAAATAGAGGTACGCCAGGTTGCTTCCGCAGCTGTACTCCTCTCCTGGCTCAAAGTCGGACTCTGGATCACATCGACGGCCCGGCAGTGCTGCAAGCATGATCTGCTGCCACTGTTCACCTGTTGCACACCTGTGTTTGAAGTAAAACCAAAAAACAGGATGGTCTTTTGGATGGAAACCGGGAGGCTTGTGACTGTCCCATTGACAACCAACTAAAGAACACCGTCAAGGTCTAGAAAAATAATACAATACTGCCTTCGTTAGTAAAACTGTAACATTATGAAGCTGCGAGAATACTTTTTGTACGGAAATAAAACAAGTAATGACTTTATTCAACAATTCACCGTAACGCCAACATAACGCCATTTTGGGCAGCATTCATTGGACTCACTCGCTCTTCTGTGTTACCTTTTTCCATACATAAAGTATTCTTGTTGCTTCATAACATTACGGTTGAAGCACTGATGGCAGATGGACTATTCTGACGATGTCTTCCATAAGTTTCTGGGCCTTGAAAGTGTTCATTACTTGGCAGTCAATGATACAGTTATGAGCCTCTTGGTTTCTGTCCAAAATATCTTGTTTAGAGAACGAATGAAGCTTTTAGGGGTTTGGAATGACATGAGGGTAAGTGACTAATGTCCAGATTTTAATTTTGTGGTGAAGTAACTCTTTAAAGCCACTTAATATGAAGTGGGACTGAAAATCGCATGCAATAAACCTGCATCTGTAGCATTTACCAACCTGACAAAAGCAGATCATTATCCAACTTCAATTCAAAAGTCAAGTAGAAGGCTGGGTTACGCTCACCTGAAGAGCAACAGTACAGCCATGAAGAAAGTTTGGAAATTGTTGTTTCGACTGAGCTCTGTGCTGTCATCTATAGCTATCTTCCCAAATGTCTGAAAACAAAAAAAATAGAAAACAGTTCAAACTTCCCAATCTCAAAAGTTCCTCATGTTAAGAGAGAGAGAATAAACAAACATAAAGATTAGCCCACCTGCATCCCAATGACGCCATAGATGAAAAAGATCATGGCAATGAGCAGGCCGACGTATGGCAATGCCTAAAATTAAGCAGAGAGATGGGAAGAAACTATGCAAATTAAAGAAATGAGAAAAAAGAGAGTTTATTGAGCTTGTTTGTTTTCTAGGTTTCTCACCTGTAGAGATTTAACGAAGGTCCAAAGGAGGGTTCGAATGCCTTCACCTTTACTGAGCAGCTTGACCAGTCGCATTACTCGGAAAAGACGGAAGAAAGTGATAGACACTTTAGCGCTCTCCCCTTCTTTCCCCTTTTGAAGTGGAGCCAAAAAACAAACCAAATATTAATGTTCAAAAGTCCAGATAACATTGTTAAGCAGTCGCAATACAAAGCATGCTTGCAGTGAAAACTACATCTGACTTGACCAGCCTACCATAACAGGTCATTTAAGGTTACAGTTAAATCAATTTAATATACAAGTATTTCATTTATATTAGTTATGAATTAAATAGTCAAGAAAAAATCAATAGACAATCAAATGGTGAAGTTAAGCTTATTGAAATTAAATATGGCTCTAAAACTCATGCATGGCATAAAATAAAAGCAAATTTGCAGCAGATTAGGTTTTATTAGGTTTTACTGTGATTTTTGCGTACAGTTTAACGAATAGTGTGTGTACTATTGATGAACAATAGCTATAAAGCTTGCAAGATATTACTGATTTATAAGTGTGAAAAAAAAAAAGTGGCATATTCTTACCTCACCATGGCCTCCTCCACCCTGAGCGAGAAACAGGATCGTGAATCACACAGGAGAGCAGGAAATAGAAGCGATAAGTGTGTGTTTGTGTGTCTCAGATTACAAAAGATATAGCATTTGGACAAGGGAATAGGAATCACTTGATTAGACATCTTTTACATACACTGAACTCTGCGATCATGATGTCCACCAAACTGCCCACCACTATCAGAGCATCAAAAGAGTTCCAGGCATCTATAAAATAGTGCTGCATAGTCCAAAACACAGAGAGGAAAAAGAGCAAACGTAAAGGCACTAGCATTTATGAATGTATCAAGACCACTGGAGTAAAGCAAAAGGTGAAAGAGGAAAGAAAGTGTCTCACGTAAGGCCTCAGAGCCAGAAGTTTAATGACCATCTCAACCGTAAAGAGCGTAGTGAAGATCATGTTCAGGATGTCCATCACAAAGTTGAAGAGTTTGGACTGCTCATAGTGCTGCGGAAAACAGATCTCATTCGTTTTTTGTGGCAAGAATTGTAGTTAATTGCTGAATAGAAAAAAAAGTCTATGGAATGTCCCCATTTAGATGAATGTGTGTGTGTGTGTGTGTGTGTACCTGTACAGCCAGTGTGAGCGTATTGAGCAGAATGAGCACAAACATGATGTACTCAAACTGAGAGGAATTGACGATCTTCCAGAATTTGAGTTGAGAGGGGTTTTTTGGGATGTAAATCTTTATGGGCTGAGCTTTCAGTGCGTAATACACACACTGCCGCTGTGAGCAAAGCAGAGAGACACCGTGAATCACACAACAATCAGTACAACTACGACCAGAAGAAACAGAATTAAACATCGCCTGTTAAATGTCCCAAAGAAATGGCTAACTTGAATCCCGGCTAACCTGATTTTTGTTTAGTTCACAGTTTTTAAACTCGGCCTCTCCTTGTTCACGGAAGGTGATGATGACGAAACCCACGAAGATGTTCATCATGAAGAAGGCGATGATGATGATGTAGATGATGAAGAAGATGGAAATCTCGACGCGGTAGTTATAGATGGGCCCTCTGTTCTCTGCGTTAGCGTCAATGGCTTTATACAAGAGCCTGTGCAATGCAAGAAAGACGGTTACAGTTTGGAGGATCCGGTCTCGGTGTGGTCGGAGCGAGTGGATTTCTCACTCACTGTGGCCAGCCCTCGAACGTGGAGACAGTGAAGAGCGCCAGCATCCCCATCAGCACGTTGTCGAAGTTGAAGTCGCTGTTCTCCCACACCCTCTCCCTCACCATTGGATGGTTCATATCACCATCTTTGAACACCACAAACGTGCCCCTGAAACAATCACACGCACGTGTCTCAGAAAACTACCCAGCGAGTCCCTGAGTGCAAATCAGACCACTCGCTTATGACATACTTGCACTCTTCCGGTGTATGTTTGGCCTCGTCTGTGCATCTGTAGAACCGGCCCTGAAAGAGGGATTATATTAATGTTAATTGACATAAAAGTGCTTATTAATCTATGGAAACTGCTATTTGAGAGACCGAAAATGGCATCAATTTTGGGTTTACGTTGTACCTTGAAAAGCTGCACACCGATACAAGCGAACATGAACTGGAGGAGAGTGGTGACGATGAGGATGTTACCAATAGTGCGTATGGCCACAAACACACACTGAATCACGCTCTGTCAGAAATAGTCAATATAATGGTAATTAAGGAAGAATTATTTTAAATTAAGGACATTATTTTCTTTTTCTGATATATATGTATGTGTGTGTGTGTGTGTGTGTGTGTGTGTGTGTGTGTGTGTGTGTGTGTAAAATACAAGAATACATTTTGTAAATAAAATTTAGAATAACTAGGTTGAATTTATAAATAAGAGTCCTAGGATAAAGTAAAATTTATAATTTTCTTTTATGTTTTACTAATTTATAGTTGTATTAATTAGACATATATATAATTAAATATTAAATTAGTTTTAATTATTTAATTAAATTCTAATTGTACAATTAAAAAAATTCTGAAGAAAAAAAAAGAAATTTCTGAACCATTTTGTAAAATGTATTTAAAAAAATTTTATATATATATATATATATATATATATATACTGTAACTAATTCATAGCATGTGTGATTTGAAAATATCATGTTGCAATATTGCAACATCAATATTTTAATATGTCACGCAGGTCTAATGGTACAGGATGATGTATATCTGCTGGAGGCTGTGGATGTCAGCATGGAGAAGTTCAGTCTGAGTTTGTACCTTGAGTCCCTTTGCTCTGTTGATGGCTCGAAGAGGCCTGAGCACTCGCAGTACTCGAAGAATCTTCACCACAGAAATGGCACTCGAACTAAACAAAGAAATAACAAAAAAAATGAGTGAACAAGTCAGTGAATAACTGAATCGAGCAAAAGACGGACACTTACTGCAAAAAGAACGAGGTGAGGGACACGCTGACCACCAGAAGGTCCAGGAGGTTGAAGGCGTTTCGGCAGAAGGAACCTTGATGAAGGAAAGCTCCATACACAGTCATCTGTGAAACACACCACCACACATTTTCATTAGTGAACACCTTTAAACTGAAGTAAGTGGAAACTTTTTTTAGTTTTTTTAGTTTTTTGTACATTAGTTTTTTACTTTAGTTTTAGTTAGCAATTTAAATGTGATTTAACCTAAAACTTCATTTATTTATTTACTAACGCAACATTTCATCTTTGTTTAGTGTATGTTTTACATCTTTTTATTTATATTATACTTTATTTCACCTTTATTTCAGTGTAGTTTGTGTTTGTATGTGTATATATATATATATATATATATATATATATATATATATATATATATATATATATATGAATAAATTAATATTATACATGATGTAAAAAAATGTTCCTTATTCATAATTCTAGTTTTAGTATATATTAGATATATATTATCCATTATTATACAGACATGTAGAAAAGATAAAAGTCTATTTGAAGCATAAGAATGATTTTAATGTGTGCTGGAGAATCAATAATTCACCTTCAACATGATCTCAATAGTGAAGACGGTGGTAAAGACGTAATCAGCATAACCCAGCATCTATCATGAGACATAAACAGCAATCAAGAATACAGTCCTTTTCTTTGGCACCTGGTCAATCTCAAGATTTCAGGTCATATTTCACACCCCAAAAATAAAATAAAATACTTTGCGTAGAAAAAAGTTTTTAAGACCATTAAATTAAAATGTAAAAATACAACTGTACACATACATAATGGTACTATTTGCAGATTTGTTTTTTAAAAATATAGTATATAAATATAAATGATTTTGCATTAAAGTAATATTTTTTTTGCTGACATGTTTACTTGACAACAATCTTACATTTGACGAAAAACGTTAAAAAAAAAAAACAATTTTAAAAAAATTGTCAAATAATATATGGTTATAAAATATGGATAACTTTGGGGTAAAATATGAGTGTCTTCAAGGGATTAACTTGTATCAGGTTTTAGCCTTTTGAAAAACTAGAGATTGTTCTTTAACACTAGTTTAATCTCTATGGGGCACTATTATATATATTTATATTTATATATATTAGTAATTTTGTTCACATATTTTCTAACAATAGGAGCACTGAAGGACTCGCACACGGACTGGCTCTCAAGCGCTCTGGTCTAGTCCTCTATTCTAGAGACCAATGAACTTACAACGTTCCTGACAGAATGAGTTTTGATTGGGTCTTCAGCAGCCAATGAGAAACTACTGAGTATGATGAAGATGAGGATGAAGTTGGTGAAATAATGATGATGAATGAGGTTGTGGCAGGCGACTCTGAGACTAAGTGAACATCGCCAATGTTAATTTCAGGCCGGAGATAAGAGAAATTATCATTATTATACACCATCATCTGAATTATTTTATTTTAACATACCAGTTTTTCTTTCCCAGGATGAAAAATGAACTTCCGTCAGGAATAGGTACGATTTTCTCTTTTGGCTGAAAGCTGTCCACTTTCATGGGAGTGCCTATACCTTTAGAAAAAAAAAGTCATTAATTCTAGTGCTTGGTACAGTATATTTACAATATATATATATATATATATATATATATATATATATATATATATATATATATATATATATATAAACAAAACATACACATTACACACATATGTACACAAAAACTTTTATTTTGAATGAGATTAATCACGATTAATCGTTGCCTGATTAATTCACATTTATAATCAATCAAGAGTTGAACTGAACAGAATTTACCCTCAAGTCCTTCAATCGCTCTCAACTCTTCATTCTCTTCCCAATCGTCCACGTCATTCTGAAGAAATTAAGAACAAGAAAAATGAATAGAATAAGAATGATCAGGTGAGAATGATCATAGAGATTCTAGAAATAAATAAATAAATATAAATAAAATAAATAAAAAAATACTGTCAAATGGGAATTACTTAAGACGTTTAACTTTTGATCATTTAATACATGAATAGTCAGCAAACATATATATATATATATATATATATATATATATATATATATATATATATATATATATATATATATATATATATAAATGCTGAAAAAACAAAATGTCTTCACAACCCAATCAAACACCATTAAGTAAAATAAAATTAGCAGAAATTCTGACGGCACCCATTCAAATGTAGCATTACATCAATTGATCCTCTGCAGTGAATGGGTGCCGCCAGAATTTGTTGTGGATTATTTTGATGTTTTTTTAGCAGTTGTTTGGACTCTCATTCTGACGGCACCCATTCACTGCAGAGGATCCATTGATGAGCAAGTGATATAATGCTGCATTTCTCCAAATCTTGCATGTCTTTGTCATATCTTTGGACTCTGTGTTGTTGTTTTGATTGTCCCACGTGCTCTGTATGCCCTACTTTTCTTTTCAGTTCATTGTCTTATTGTGTTCAGCTGTGTCTCGTAAATTTAGTAATTTGCTTTTATTATTTAAGTCCAGTTTGTCGTCTTTAATACGTGTGGTTTTGTTTCCGTCTGTCTGCCTGCTTGCAACTATATTGTTTATATCGTGTGTAGAAGATTAAAGGACTATTTATGTTATATGCTCATCTAGCGCTCCTTCTCTACAACTACACCGTGGCAGTCTTACACTAGCCTAGATTTTTGTCTTGTTTCCAGGCCAAAATATCAAAAAACTAATTAAAATTAAATGAGTTTTTACTTGAAACAAGCAAAATAATCTGCCAATGGGATAAGAAAAATATTCGTATTTTCTGTTTGAAATCAAATATAGTTTTCTCCATTGGCAGATTATTTAGCTTGTTATAAGTAATAAGTCACTTGATTTTGATAGTTTTTTTTTTTCTGAAAACAAAGAATATTAAAATCTAGGCTAGAAAAGCATTGTTTGCAGTGTAAGGGTGAGCAATTTTTTAAATGTTGGGTGAACTATTCCTTTTAATGTGTCTGAAAGGCCTTTAGCAGACAGGAAGAAAAAGCAGGGTTCTTACTCCAGCTTCATCTTCCTCTCTTTCTTCATCATCCTCCCATTCCTCCTCCTCGTCTTTTTTCTCTCTGTAAAACAGGACAAACACATTGAGGTCTATATGAGTGCCGCGTAGTAACAACAATGTGCCCGTTTGTCTTCTGTCCTGTGCGTGTGTGTTAATGCTGCCTACTCTTTTTTCTTTTTGCCGCCGTCTCCGGCCAAGTTGTCCACGGCGATGGCCAAGAAGACATTGAGCAAGATGTCTGGATCAAAGTCAAGGGCCAGAGACAAGACTCCATAGATACAAGAACAGCCAATGGAAAGGTGAACAACAGAGCTTATAGATATTTATAGAACGTATTTTACGCACATTTCACACTGAAAAGATACAGTTACCGCAGACGAAAAGAATGACGAAGTAAATGGAGACAATCATATTGGGAAACACTGGTCCACCGTACGCCATGATCCCATCATACATGACAGAGTTCCAGTCCTCTCCTGTTAGGATCTACACAAGAAACAGCTTCACTTTACATCCGTTCAGAACACAAACTACTCTTTTCTCAATCCCTTATCATTTGTATAGTGTAATATTGGGATAAAATCCAGTGCACATAATTATGAACTTATTCTCCGCCTTCCTATCTAAAGGGTGCATAAGTATACAGACATTGAATAAAATGATCAAACAATAAATTCTAAACTAAAAAGAGGTAAACACAGCTATATAAAAGTAATTTTGTTTCCTCTAAAATGACAGCTTTGTGAGCGAGGCTGTCACCTGGAAACAGGTGAGCAGGGCAGATGGGAAAGAATCGAAGGTGCTTCTTTTCATCTGAGTCTCATCGAAGTTGAACTTTCCGCCGAAGAGCTGCATGCCCAGGAGAGCGAAGATGATGAGGAAGAGGAAGAGCAGCAGAAGCAGGGAGCAAATGGCCTTCATAGAGTTCAGCAAAGAGCTCACTAGGTCTGACAGAGCAGCCCAGTGTCTAAAGAGAGACGCCAACAAATACAGCATTTTCAGTGACTCTTAAAAAATCGACATGATTTTCAAAAATGCAGTAGAGTGTAATTATCAAACTAACGCTAAAGCAGCTGCCAAATGATTAATCGCAATTCACTGCATCCAAATTAAATGTACGAATAAAAATACGATAAAGTCAAACCATTAATCTCAGAGTGAATCTTATGAGCTGAATGACCTTGTGACTTTGAAGATCCGGAGCAGACGGACGCAGCGCAGCACAGAGATCCCGATGGGCGGGATCACCTCCATCTCCACCAGCACCGTCTCCAGGATCCCACCACACACCACGAAACAGTCGAAGCGGTTGAAGAGCGCCATGAAGTAGATCTGAAAGCCGAAGCTGTAGATCTTCATCAGCATCTCCAGCGTAAACAGAGCCAGAAGGATCTTATTTGCTCGTTCTGGGACATTGAAGAGAACGTATTGAGGGTCAGTTCACGTCATTACTCTGGCGACACTTTACTTCGCACACACACACACACACATACACAAACACACTCACACACACCCTGTATGTCGGTGAGCCACTGCGGTTGGCCGTAGTGTTCAGAGGCGCTGGCGGCCGTGTTGAGGAACACCAGCAGCAGCACCAGCCAGTAGAAATTAGTAGATTTGACGGCCACGCGGCAGTTCTTCCTAATGACCAGATTCAAGTGATACAGCTGCTCACTGAGAAAGAGAAGAACCAACAAACATTACATTACAAAAAGAAATATGTCAGAAGAAGTGTTGGGGTTCTGGTAAACATAACAAAGGAACAAACACCTACCAGAAACTTATAGCCATCAGTCGTGCCCTAAAGAAAACAAGAGAATTCAGATTCTGCTGTTCAGTACTTTATAACGGATGCATCAGCAGAAAAAATGTTATACCTACATTATAGACGCGCAGCAGCCGTTATCATCATCCAGGAACGCTTCGAACTCAGAGTCTGAATCCGATTCTGTATAAAGAAAATATACGTAACTCAATTAATATGCAATACGTTTAAAAGCCAAAGTGAAGCTGTGTTCAGTCAGTACCTCCGTCTTCACTGTGTTTGTACCAGCCGTATTTCTTCATCATCTTTTTCTTAGCCACCACCGCACCTGCCATTTACACCACAGTAAAAAATCTGAACGCATACATGTATGTATGCACATGCTTGTCAGTTAAAGCACTTGTGAAATTACTCATAAATAGTACTTCTTGTTAATTCATAATTTATACAATGCTCACTGTCTGTTTTGACAGTTTGATCGAGGAATGCTAAATAAAAAGCATATTTATATTACGTTTATTTCCATCCTCGTCCATGTCCTCTGCTTCGATGAGCCAGTCCATGTATCCGATCATGTCTTCCTCCATCTGTTGTTTCTCCTGGGCTTTCTGCAGCTCACCGCGACACACAGCCTTCTCTCTCTCTTTAGAGAACTCACTGCGATGGGAAAGAGACGCGTGTACTGCAGTGTAAACCTTCACAAGACACCTTTATCCTTATGTCTCATGTATTTACATATACATGAGTGATCGGTTAAAAGGTTTACAACGGATCGAGGCCGGAGTCACTCACCCGCTCAATACACCCAACACAAGATTAAGGACAAAGAAAGATCCAAAAATGACCAGAGACACAAAATAAATCCAAGGCAGCTCAAACCCGATGGAGTCATTCATCTGAAAGAAACAATAAGAGGTTATAAAGCTGCATATATGCTGTCAAGTGTTTTTTGAGTGGCATAGGTGTGATATAATCAAAGGATGAAGAAACGGAGGACAGGCCGTACCCAGTAGAGCACATCGGTCCAGCCCTCCATAGTAATGCACTGGAACACAGTGAGCATGGCGAAGAAGATGTTGTCAAAGTTTGTGATGCCTCCATTGGGTCCTTCCCATCCTCCCTGGCACACGGTGTTGTTTCCTACGCAGAAGCGACCGTTACCGGCAAAAGCGCATGGTGTTGGATCATCGTCCACCATTAGCTCTTTTAACATAAAAACAAACACAATTTAGTACGCTTTATACTATTAACAGTAAGCAAACACCCATTTAAAGGGACAGTTCACCCAAAACAATCTGTTCACCCTAAAGTTGCTGCAAACCCATAACAATGTAGTTCAATTTAAAAACATGATTTTTTTTTTGTTTGTAAAACCCAAAAGGTTACTGTCATTTTATTAAAAATACAGGCAACCAAAATTTTAAGACAGAAAAGGTGTCATAAAATGCCTGTAAACGTTATTAGTCCAAGTGTTGTGATATAAATAGATATGATGAAAAGATTTAATTATACATTTTTTTTGTGCATGTTGATCATATCATATTGTATTGGTTTGGAACAACTGTATTTGTTTTAAAGAAACACTAACTATTTTTTTTCATTTTCTCAGTTTTACCATTTTTGGTTTAATGAGAACAAAGTTTAAGGCTGCATAATGTACTTTATTAACAGTACATTATGCAGCCAGACCCTCTTGCTTGCAGAGGGGGCATGTCTTGCAAGTTGGGGAATGAGCCTATTTCCAAAAAAAGTGTTTAAATGTAAATGCGATGGCGATCGATGCAGCCAGCTTTTAGAGCTCATGTTTGTTTTTCTTACCCGTCCCTACATAGAAGCAGGTCTTGTGCATCCTGCCTATGAAGAGCTCCAGCCCAATAATGGCGTAAATGATGATGACAAACATGACCAGCAGACCGATGTGGAGCAGAGGCACCATGGCCTTCATGATGGAGTTCAACACAATCTGCAGACCTGAACACATCACCAGCTCAATCGCAATCACTGGAGGAAATAGCCAGCACTGTGTTTACAAAGGTGTCCACTGAGAAACACACACTTACTGGGCACACCGGACACCAGGCGCAGGGGACGCAGTACTCTGAAAGCTCTCAGGGCTTTGACATCCAGACCTCCTGGTTTTCCTGCTGCGTGGTGGGCTTCTCCTGGTTTGTGCTCTCCCATCTCAGCTATAACGCTGAAAAGACTGCATGGAGCACACAAAACTGTCAGGTGAGTGCATCACGCAGCCTTACGCTGTCTTTATTAAACCTTTGAAAACAGTTACATATGTAACTACGTTCAATTCACATAAAGCAATAGCATGTCTTAAAGCTGCTTGTTTATATTTAAAGTAAACTATATTATCAGCAACTGAAAGACAAACATAGACATCACGATGTTCTGTGAAGCTGCTTTGAAACGATGCGTGCGGTGAAAAATACGTGAAGTATGTTTCAGGTAAACGCGCTCATACCCGACAATCACGATAACAAAATCCAGCAAGTTCCAGCCGCTGCGGATGTAGGCGCTGGGATGCATGACCAGACCGTACGCCAGAATCTTTGTGAACGTTTCGATCGTGAAAATGACCAGAAACACGTACTCCACTTGTTCCTAGGAATAGTTAAGGTAGTACATGAAAGAGATTATGAGTTTTTAAAAAGAGATTTTAAATCTTAAAATAGCACACACACACTGTATATATATATATATATATATATACTGCATATACACGATTTATATGCTATATTTTTAATGTTTTTAAAGAAGGCTCGATTATGCTTAACCTGGTTACATTTATAGCAACAACAAAGAAAGGAATAACAGTAATGATAATATTTTGACAGTTTAATTTACTTTTGGTGTTGTTTTTTTTTTACTTTCTAATTTATTTCTGTGTTTCAAATCTGACTTTTTATCAGAAATTACTCCAGCCTTCGGTGAACATGATGCTACAGAAATCTTTCTAATATGCTGATTTATTATCACTGTATAAACTGATTCCATTTACAGGATTAGTTGATTGATAAAAAGTTAAACAGTATTCATTTAAAATAGAAATCTTCACTATAATGTATAATGCATCCTTGCTTAATAAAATGATTCATTTCTTAAAAAAAAAAAAAAAAAAAAAAAGAAAGAAGAAAATGCACTGGCCCCAATAATTTTAACAGTAGTGTATATTGTTGCAAAAAATGTATATTTTAAATAGCTGCTGTTCTTGTTTACTTTTTATTCACAGCTTCCAAAAAATATTAAACCGTTTCCGACACTTACACTACATTAACTTGCATAATATTAATATTTCACAATATTGCTGTTTTTTTGCAATTGTGATCGGATAAATTATTAAATAAATGATGCCTTAAAGAGTATAATCAGTTTCTTTGAAAAAACTCACCGATCCTAAAACATTTAAACGGCAGTGTATAAAGTTTAAGAAGCAGTTTGATCTAAACACACACACACACTCACTTTCTCTTTCACCTGTTTTCCCTTAACACACATTGCTGAGCTCATTACTTTTCTGCCCTCTTGACCCACTCAGTACTAAGCTTTAGCTAAAGGCTGAGGGTGCTCTAGGTATCCCACATATTACTGCAGCTAATCATCCGTCCGTATCAGTGTAACCCCACGGCTGACCTGGATAGGACATGAGCAGAGTCCTACATAAAGCTAGCTCAAATCTGATCTAATAATGCAACCTAAAAACGAATCGTGATGATCAAATGGATAGTCTATATTAAATATGCAGTAAGAGAGGCGCTCCCACGTTAAGGCAATGAGCGAGCGGCCATAGAGAGAGAACAGATGGTCAGCACTCTTATCCTGTTTGGTATTCAGAGCTGTCAGTCAAACTTCAAGGCTAATGCAATTATAGTGTTGCACTGAACACATGCAGCCCTAAAGAAGTAGGATACCCTCAGACTCACAGGCAGATTAATAAAAAATGATGAGTGAGTTCAGGCACTACATCGTTGACCATTTTGGATATTTGCGATTTAAATATGATTTATATAAAGCACCCAGACTTAACAATAAAATCTCATTTGTTAACATTAGTAACAATGTTGCACAGCATTTATTAACCTTTGCTAAAAATGTTCATTTTCATATTGTTACACAATTAAATGACAATACAGAATTGTTCATCCTAAATGCATATTAAAGATTAATAAAGGCTGTAGAAGTATTATGGTTAGTTCAGGTCAAGTAATATTAACACATGAAATCCTATTGTAAAGTGTTATAAATAGTATATATATATATGACTAATGTGATCTGCCAGATTTAACGCTATGCTGGATTTATGTGGTTTGATGTATTTTTGCTGAGGCAATCAGTTTTCGCTCACTGTGGATGATCATGGTAATGTTGGCAACACACACTCACCAGATTGTGATTTGTGGCATTGGAATCGTCTTCAGGAAAAGGTTTGGACACACCAAGGGCAACACAGTTGGCAAAGATGGCCAGTAAAATGAATATATCGAAAGGCTTAAAGGTCTATGGTCAAGGAATCAATTGTCCTGAAAACACAAGGGAATGCACAAGGTTTGCACACACACACACACACACACACACACACACACACACACACACACACATAAATTGGTCAGAAGGATATTTCCACTCCACCAGGGCCAGCGCTGCCATGCGTATTGGGTTACTGAGAGTCAGGCAGCACAGAGCTCTGGGGGCACGCAGGGCTGATTTATTAGCTTGTGTGTGTTTCTTGGCTCCTCCAGCTCTCCTCTGCCCTGCTGAACCTGTTGAGTTGAGCGTGTCCGTCTTGCTGGGGTCAGCCAAACCGGCCCCATCTGAAATAGACAGTTTTCTTATTAAAACTCTGTCTCACTCCCAACCGACGTGACTTTCTTTCTTCTGTAAAGCAAAACACATCCTTGACAACCTGTCCAAAAATTATCCAGCGTGTTTGCAACAAACGATCATCTCAAAACACAACACTGTAGTTCAGCTTGAAAGTGTTTGGACGTCAAAGACAGTAGTAACAAAGATGGTGTTCATTCGAACGTTTAGAACCTATGTTCTAGATCTTTTTTCAAACGTTTTAAAAGTCTTCCGGAGGCCTTCTTTGACCCGCGTTGCAAACTAGTTACTCACACAAACCTTAAACTGGACATTTCCCGTTCAGCAGAATCTTATAAAAATGTTTCAACTAAAAGAAAGAGGCCAGATGTGTCAAACAGATACTGAATTACAGGTAAGAAGGATCGGGCGGAACAAAGTGACCTACTTCTGAGACTTCCAGTCCTGTCAGATGCAAAAAGCTAACTTTTTACTTTTAAGAAATGATTTCAGCATATAGGCTAACGTCTATATGTTAAACACGTAATTTGTCAGTAATCCTATTATTAATGAAATATTGCCAGACGTCAGTAAATACGCGTAATGTCCGTGTACCGTGTCGACGGTGTTCTCCGTCGCAGGGGTTTGTGTAACACCGCTCACCTTTCGATACCGCATCCATGTCCAAGACCTCTTCGTCTCCGTCTTCTGCTGACTCCCACCAACTCAAACGAAATAATAATAATAATAATAATAATAATAATTCACGACGCTTTTCATATCTGCATTGAACGCGCGCGACTCCAAAGACGCAATTCAAAGTTCAAACTCCAAAAACATTTTTCGGAAACGCGTTTAGACCACTAAAAGCGCGTGGGTTGTCCTGTATGTATCACTCGTGAAGGAAAATAAATGTGTGATAAATATCCTCGTGTGACCGCAGCTCCCGGTGTAGTAAGCCGTGAATTGAGGATTAACGGATGTGAGCCGGTTAACGGGGATGATTGCGCTGAAACCTTTAAAAGGAGGTGGAGACACGGGGATATTCTGGATGCATCAGCAGCATTTCAAACGAGCTTTTTTTCAGTAAACTATTTTTTCAACAAAAAGTAAAGAAAAACGGAACACGAAGCGAAACAACTGTAATATCCCTATAATAAGGTTATTATAGGGATCGCAGCGCCTCTAAGCGGTACCAGACGAAACAACAATCACCGCGGATCTATGAAAGTTTATTTCTTTTAATCACTGCAATGGACGAGCGTTTCCTGAAGATACAAGGCAGCCGATGTTGTAAACATTACATATGCAGGGAATACAAATTGCTTCGTTTTATGTAAGGAATGAACACTTTAGCAAAGCTTCAACAGAATGAAACGACTCGAATCAAGTGAGAATAAGTGCATGTGACACTAGACAACAAAACCAGCCAGTTTAAAACTACAGGACAATATTTGGCCTAGATGCGTACAACTATTTGAAAATCAGGAATCTGAAAGCTAAAAAAAAATTAAATACTGATGAAATTGCATTTAAAGTTGTCTTAGCAATGCATATTACTTATCAAAAATTAAGCAAGAAAAGTACACAACATGATCTTTACTTAATATGATTTTTGCCATTCAATTTTGTATATACCCGTGCTACTTATGACTTATAGTTTTGTGGTCCGGGGGTCACATATGTACACATTACTATACTTCTCAGTCAGAACTGTGGTCTGTTAGGTCTTCTGTAACATCAGTTTAGATTATTTATGTCTACGGTTACATCTCTCTGACATTTTCCCCAACAATTCGAGATTCACAATCCACACAAATGAGCACATGATTCATATTCTTGGTCGCTAATTTGTGTTGCAATAACCTTGGCACTTTTGTAAGACAGCAAACGCAACTTCTGGCATGGCACAGCTTGGTTAAAAAAAATAAAATAACGTCAAATAAAACCCAATCGGTTAAAAACAATATTTGGTCATGTAACACACAGGCAAAAAAAAAAGACACTTGTCTGCAGATATCCTTCAAATACAACTTACAAAATCAACAGAAAACACATTTAAGGATGGAATAATAATGTAGGCAAAGAAAACCAAATTGATTGTTGCTCAAATAAAAAATGCGATTGATTAACACTAACTTAAATCCTGTATACAAAGCATTATATTGCTGTTTTTACATTTGGACACCTAATAGTTATATACACCTGATCCTGTAATCTTGCCATCCTTCATGTACTGCTTCATAATTTAATCCACGGGGCCCTTCTTGCGTTTCTGAGACACTTTAGCAATATGCCATACATATCTGTTTTCATATATATTTTAAGGACATAAAAGAAGCTCCCAGGACAGAAGGGGTGAGCGATAACGGTAAACACAGCTATGATCCAGCCTCTTGCTCCTGTCCCAGTGCTTCCAGCAGCAGGCCCATAGGGGTCCTCTTCAATCCTATGCTCTCCAGCTTATTCTCCAGTTTATTCTTAAGGTTTCGGAGTCTCACTGAAGCATGGACAATGATCACTGTGAGGAGGAAAAGGGACCGTTACAGCCATTTAATACACATTATGTGCTAAATATTATCGAAACAACAGTGCAAGAAAACTGACTTAAAATGGGGAAGGCGATGCCAAGGAGGAACACGGCCACCCCTCCTAAAAAAGACAGAAGGAGGTAGCTGGAGCCCAAAATTGCAGCGAGGGACAGGGATGGATGATTTCTCCGGAATCGTCGGATTACGGCCTTGTTTTCAGCCGCCCAGACGAAGCCCAAAAACAGAAGGATCACCACAGTTGCCCCGAGAATCAACTGGAGTGGCTGGAAATACCTGTGACACAATTACAGCAGAAAAACAGAGAGAACATAAATAAATACATGACAACCGGCATAAGAAAGAACAACTTACAATAATTAAAAACAACATATACTAAGAATGAGCTGTTATTCATGTTGTGATCTTGCAACAACAAAACAACGAAAAAAACTATCAAAACCTGCTACATTATTACTTAAAAAAACAAAACAAAGACAAATCTGACATGTATACGTGGCCAACGCAACAACTGCTTAACCATCTTTTTCCCCTGAATTCATTATAAAACAATTATTCATGCGGCTATTTAAATAAGGCACTCCAGACAGAACAAGGCACAGATGTTTTGCAGTGATTTGCTGTGAATGAACGAACACGTCAGTGGTGTTTCCTTACCCGACTACGAGCAGAAAAGACACGGCGGAGGCGAAATAGTTGGACTGGTAATACAGCAGGTTGTTAATGATCCGGTTATTCCAGCGATCTAAGTTACGGACATCAGGCACTGAGAACCGGGCCGAGCCCAGCAGAAAATCGTCCAGGGTTCGGAAAGGCGGAGGCTGAACGTCCACCATTTTTGACGCTTTTGATGACTACATTTACCGGCGTGCATTGCGAACCCACGGCGCTGAGAATAATAGGAAAAAGCTGGCCGACGCGCACCAGCGTCAAAGGGAGCGACTGACATCCGAAGGAAACCACTCTCTATTACTGTTAGACGTAAAGAAAAGTTCAGTGAAAAAGTAAGCATCTTGTGGACTACACCATTTAGATGAATTGCATGTCAAAGATTGTCAGTATGTATCATTTGAAGATACAATTTAAAGTGCAGAGGAATTTATTACAGGGACTTTAACATGTTTTATTTATTTCTTTAGTAAATATGTGGCTTTTAAACTGCCTAAACTACCTATAACTTCCTAAACCATTTTATTTCTTAATTAAACCCATAAGCTTGTGTTTTTAGAAAAATGTGGTTAGAATCGGTGAATAGATTACTGGAGGGTTTGGCGCTGTTTCATAAAACAGGTTTACCAAATAAACGTTAGTCTGACTTATTGTCAGGTGATCTGCTTCTGAATAAGTCTAACTAAAATAAAGACTAACTAAAATAAGCAAAACATACTTATAATAGCACTACTTATCGTCTAAAAAACAAGTGAGGTGCATGAATAGTGAGGGTAATTGGAAATATGGAAGTAAAAATAATTTCCACAACGTTAGGTTTCTGATATCCAGACATTTTTAGTGTAGAAACAAAAACACTAGCCAAACAGTACCAATACAACAGGGTTCCAGCTCCATTATTAACATGTAATAACATCTCTTACAATACTAACAATCGACCATAAAATACTTTTTGAGACTCCAAAAATGTATAAATAATTCATTTAAAAAAATCTACAGGACATTACACAAAGATTGGGATGAAGTGAGCGTGGGAATATAATCAGTGCCAAACTGGTGAGACTGAAATTATGGAGGGGACAAAAATATTCTTTGGTAGAGGAACATTAAAGTTGAATATCACCTTCAACAATGGTGTCTCTACTGACTGCACACTGTGCTTCAGAGATCAAATAATTTCATTTTATAAGTAAAAAAAAAAAAAAAAAAAAAAAAGGAAGACAGGCAATCTAGCATGAATGGAAAAGAGTGAAATCTCCGAAAGATATCAATTATAACAAGGATTTAAAAGCAAAATGTAACACAGATCACTGGTGTATTCAGGTTCAGGTCGTAATAGATCAAGAAAAGTCTCATATAAAATGTTCTGTAACTTTACACTGCTCGTTTTCATAAGACTGCATCAGTGATGTAAAAATCTACTTTTTGACTATTTTGAAATAAACTCTCATGTCTTCTTCACGTCGATCTAGTTATCTGTACAGTGTATTTGTATATCAGTATGAGACGTTCAAACAGGACTGTAACTATAAAAAAATAGACTGAGTTCTGTCTCAGTATGCTTGATTCAAATCTTTGGGAGAGTGTGACAATATGCCCTTTTCAACGTGACAGAATACAAGTTTATATTACAACTCATACATGAAACATACTGCTTGCCCCTGAGTGGCCATATAATAGAGGATGAGAGGTTCAGGAGGATCCCCCTGTCTAAGAGGGGGAATGTCAACTATGATAAGGGTCCTAAACTTCTAACAATCCTCTCTTGTTTCACAGTCTATAATATTACAGTCACCACCGCGACAGTGATTTTACTGATACTGCCCATAACCGCGTGTCTCTTGGCCTTCTTTCGGGGGAAGCTGACTCGGGTCCTCCACAAAAGGACTGGCTGTAGAGGAAGACAAGATGCAGATAGTGAAGACCTCTAAAGCCGCTTCAACGAAACAGAGGTAATACAACTTTAACAACGTGATACATGTATTTAAAATAAAGATCGGAGCATGGAAGATGGAAAACACTACATTTTGGAGTCAAATGTTTTATCCGTTTTCTCATTTTAGATCATTTGTTGCCCCGTCTTATCAATTAGTTCTCATTTTAAGGAAACCGTGACCTAGTTTTACTAATTTATTTCCTCATTTTAGGTAAATCATGGCTAAATTGTACTAATTAGTCATTGAAAATATTTGGTTAATAGTTGCCACACTGTGGCTTTTTTATTATTAGTTGCCACACTTTTTTATTAATTCTTAGCCAAATTGTACTTTGTAATTTTGTTTTAGGTAAATCTTGGCCATGCTGTACTAATTAGTTTTCTTGTTGAACTTGGACACATTGTACATGTTAGTTTTCTTATTTTCTGTAATTGCTGACACATTGTACAAATCCTTACCTTGTCTTAGGTAATTGTAAACTTATCAAAGGTGCATTTAATAGTTTTATCATTTTCGGTAACTTCTTGTCAAACTCTACTAATCTGTTTTCTCTTTTTTTGGTAAACCGTTGCCACATTGTATAATTAATTTTCTCGTTTTAGGCCAAATTGTATTCATTTTCTGGGTTTTGTTCAACAGTAATGCTGTAATATTTATCTTCCTTGTTTTACGCCACGCTTGTACTAATAATTCATGGCCACGGGTTTTTTTCTTCAGCACGTCATGCATGGATAATTCTCCCAAAAACATCTCTTTATACCGTTCGACGCCTGATCATTGTCCTTTTCGACAAAGAAAATAAGAGTGAGATTGAGACATTTTTGTATCCGTAGATCAACAAAAACGATTTGCACTGTTGTCTGAGCGCTCAAAGGTGATGTACGTACTCTTCTAAAGCCAAAAAATAGCATGAAAAGTTTGTAGATGCATAGCTGTTTCTCTAAAAAAATAACACAGCTACTCTGAAATGTGTTTTGGGCAGATTCCTGGCCAGAAGAGCAGTACCAATTTCGACCTTTAATCAACTCTGGATCATCCAGATCTCTTCTGACAAGCGCAACTCACGATTCTGGAACTGCTGCGCTGTGTATCTCGTAAGAAGTATCCCAAATCCCTCGATTAGGGCAAGCAGGATCCCTCCCATCATTGCAGAGCCCACCATGGCCAGCGGCCCGCCTGAAATACAAACAGAGCACGTAATTCATACCTTTCCAGTTCGCCAACTAATTATCCAGTTCTAAAGATTAACGCTGCGTGAACTAATACATAATACTACAGATCATCAGATTAATAATACCAATAGATTGTTACATATGTCCAGTGCCCGAATTTTTAGCCCGATCAGTTTATAATCAATGATTTCATCCAACATCGAGGAGCACATATTGTTTACGTATTTCATACTAGCCCGTTACCAATGAGGCACATGAGTTTATCGTGAAAGCCTCAGTGGAGTTTACAGTCTGTTAAACGCTGCTCTCCGGCCTCACTGTTAACCAAACAAGGACCGAGGCGTACTGCGAGCAGCCAGTATAGCTCCGGTCATGGCTCCGCTGGTGATGGAGTTCCACGGGTCTTCTTTCCCCCGCAAACGCACCAGGCCGCAGTCGATGGTGGAAAACAGGCCACCCCACACAGCGAAACTACCTGCAAGAGAAACGGGCCACGCCGCCATCACCGACATGCAAAACGCTTGTTCGTACATGCATTAAAAAGAACAAACGATTCTGCAGCATCACCTCCGATTTGTGGCGCTCTTACTCGCACCGCATTTGCGCTCCCTCGTAGCCTGTGTCGAACACCCTGCAGTGACACAGAGTTTATAACCAGTCAGTGCACAGGAGTGATGTGCTAGCAATAGCTCAGTTGTTTTGCGGGCGACGGTGAAGCTTACCACAGGTGCGTTTCGAAAGCCTTTAACGGACTGGAACACCCCCCCTCCAATGGCCCCCATGGTGAACGCACCCCCACAGTCATCAACTATCCTCCATGGACTAAATTAAATGTAAAGTAAAAGGTTAAAGCCTTATCCCTATACAGCCTGCTTTTCATAATGATCGTAACTTCTGCTGCGCGTATGCTTTTTACATGCCTCGCTATATCAAAGTGCATATTGTTTTATCCGGTTAAAGGCCTCTATTTTTAAAAACGTCTGGTCATGGTTCGTGTCTTTTTGCTGTAAGAATGACTTCTGCATTTTTAGTAATATTGCAAGATAAACACTTACTGGACTTCATCAAATTAGGTTTACTTTATTATCCTCACAAAATGTTTAAAATCTCTCGATCATCCTTGTATCGCAATGCTTTTCATGCTTTGCCCCCGCGATAAAAACTACGGGGCAAAAGCTAAGCATTTAAACCTCATCTCACTAAAGTATATTGCTGGGAGATACAGAGTGCCGTCCATTTTTAAGTTCAGGTCAACTTTATTATCCTCTAGGGGTTATTTGTTTCACAGCCTGCAGAAACAACACGCATTTCATGCAAGCAGACTGCTATGCTGTTATAAATGCGTGGCCGATTTCCAAACCACCAGAATTTAATCTTATATCATATATATATATATATATATATATATATATATATATATATATATATATATATATATATATATATATATATATATATGATACAAAACATAAAACACATTTGCAAACATTTTCTTTTATGCTTTGTCCGATTGTTCAATAACCGTGTTACTACGACCTTGTGTCACATGTCAAGCTTTACTGGGATGAATGTTTGAGACAACTCGCTAAACAAGGACTCTATTACGGCTTTATTATGCCTCTTCGTGTCTGAGCGCCGAGGCGAGACGAGACCCCACGTGATAACGTGTTTCTCACTAGCTGCTCTGTCCCAGCGGCGCGCACCGGAGGACGACGACAAGCGGGAACACAAAGCGCTTCGAACAGCGACGGTTTCCTGACGGGGTCGGAAGTGAAGAGAGCTTGTACTTTACCAGGGTTCACGGGCATACTCCTCCATGATAACCTGCCGACGTCACAGCGCTTACGCGATCTCCCCGTGACGCGAGAGACGGTTAACCGAGCGACCGTTAACTAGTCGAGGCGGGCTCCGTTTAAAACTTAGGAAAAAACAACATACAAGGGCTACATCGAAACAAATATAACGATGCACGAAGGCAATTTCTATATTAAAACGAGTAAAATTGATTTGTTTTGTTTTCACTCCCCATTTACATTTGTGAATCATTTTATAATGAGTAAATATTAATTTTTGTAGTCAACAGCAATACTCCGTTTTTGTTTTACTAGTTGTTTAAGATTATGTTGCAATGATTAGAAACACTTTCTGACAAGTAGATAAATAATAGGCTATGATTTATTATTTTTTTCTCCGTGATCTGTGAAGAGCATCTCTCTAGGCTATACATACACACACACACACACACACATATATATATATATATATATATATATATATATATATATATATATATATATATATTCCGTTCTTCAGCTGTCAGTAGATATACAGACGTTGATCCATATCCAATCTTTATTACAATTACATAATCACACATTATATTTAAGAACATATTATATATATTTCATTTTTTCTCCGTGATCTGTGAAGACCATCACTCTAGGCTATTATACTGTAATATTAAAACACTAAATAAAAATAATAAAACACTAAAATATATTATTATTATTATTTTTTTTTCCCGTTCTTCAGCTGTCAGTAGCCGTTCTTCAGACGTTGATCCATATCCAATCCTTATTACAATTACATAATCACACATTATATTTAAGAACAAAACACTACTTATAAAAGCATACCCCTCAGTGGTTCCGGTCAAAACAGGTACATTAAGTTATAGTCGCGGTAACTAAGTAGAAAAGTAATGCACTGACGGTCGCTTAGCGATGACGTTGCGAACGTCCAAATAGGCCGACAGATGGCAATGTTTATTAGTTTATTCGGTCCACTGGACCACCACTACATTTTAACTCATGGACAACGATAAATGAAAGACTTCGATACAGAAGTCGTCGTCGCATGTTACCAATCTTTTTATATAAATATCGCACGACGATAAATTCTGCTTCCTTCATCTTGCGCCTCGCGCGCTCCGGTGCAAGTCATTCAGGGGCCAAATAAGCTAGTAGCTGTAGTTGTCAGTGTTATCCGGGCGAGGGCGAAGGTGTACGACCCGTGTTGCAACTTGTCAAGAAAGTTTTGTTCGCCCTTGCAGCGCATAATGTCGGAGAGAGTCTGTTCCTCGGCTGTCAGTTGAATCGTCCGGGGCTATTTGCGCGAAATCATGCTGTGCGTCCTCACCAGAACCGCGGTAAGTGATGATTATCATAATATACATTCATAATCTACAAACGCAGTGACTTCAACAGTTAATTGAACGCCTGCCAAGTGATATGCACCAATAGTAGCCGCAACGCCCCACGAATAGCTTTTGACGCGCTTTATTATCATTACTATACCACTGTAGCCTGTGCATCATTTCCACTGCTGTTACGATCGTCTAAAAAATGACACGAGGTGACCCACAAGACAAATCGGCAACAAACACGGACGCCACTGCATGCACTTTGACAACGAGACGGATCACAGATCAATATTTACAGTGTCGCGCAACAGTCTGCTCGAACAAGTTTAGTTGCTTGTTTTTAGGCAGTCAGGATCAACACAGCAATGTGCGCGATGTTAGAATAAAAACGCAGATTTTGTTTATTAAGGGATTCTTTATTATGTGTCATTTAGCCGATTTCCAGTGGAATCAGTATGATATTTACAAAAAAACAACGCATACTCGCACCCAAATGTAACGAATTATAAATACAATAAAGTATTGTATTTAAAGTGAACGACGACTCGTTTGGACACATGACCTTGAGGAATATAAAAATAATATATAACGTAATATAATAAATTAATTTAATAGTTATATTTATTTAGAAACCCCGTTTTCTTATAGTTCTCAGATCTGGTTTTTGCATTGTTTGTAAGTTGTTCTCCGTGTTCTTAGACGAGGACGGGCCTGGTGAAGCCCTGCCGCCTGCTGGGTCCTCTGCCGGTCGTCCAGGTCTCGGAGCGGCCGCTGGTGCATCAGGACAGTCTGCCGAAGCTGCCGGTGCCGCCGCTCAAGCAGACGTGCGCGCGGTACCTGGGTTCGCTCGAGCCGCTGGTCAGCGAGGAGGAGATGACGCACACGCGCGAGCTGATGGACGACTTCCTGTGGCCCGGCGGCGTCGGGGAGAGGCTGCAGAAGAGCCTGGAGCGCCGCGCGCGCAAAACCGACAACTGGGTGCGTAAAGCACGCGCTTTTCTGTCCGTGCGCCACGACCTCCTCCTGAGAACCAGACAAACACATTTGCAAAAAATGGTTATTTCGTTGTGCTACGTCCTCTGTAGAGGACTAAAAAACAGTCTGAAATGACCAATCGGTTTTTAGGATTTTTTTTTATTTTATGATTCTTAACTTGGTTGATAACAAACCATTTCGCTTCAAGGAACGTATGTATAAAAATTGCTTAACTGGTTTTCCCATTAAACACAATGTTATTTATGTACTGTACCTAATTAGCATATTAATGTGCTGTTGGTGAAAAAAGAAGTGCAATAATGGGAGTAGTATCGCCAGAGTTTTATAATAATATGTGATATTTCATAAGAGTGTTAATATATATTTAGTTTTGCTATTAAATAGTTTTGCCTCCCAAAATGCATAATAAGCCTGCTTGTACGAAATGCATTTTATAACAGGAAGTCGTATTTTGATTTGAAACCCTGTCATATTTTTTAAGAGATGCTGATTTACGACAAACAGTTTGAAAATGAATCAGTTTATAATTACAAAATGTTATCTTATTTTCATATGGATGTACGGTTGTGTCACCAAATTAATAAGGAGAGGGAGTGGCCGAGGTGAAACTTCCAAACATGTGGTATTTCTGAAAAGGACATTTAACTAAAACCGTGACGTGTAAGATCTAAGGGAAATTCGCAAAAATATAAAGTCCACCTCAGAGGCAAGACCTCCATAGCTGATAATTATACATGTATTTCATCACTTATTTTTAATAATAACTTGGTATCCAAAATTCTATTGAATTATTATTGATAAATGTATTTAAATTTAAATTTCGACTGAATTATTTTAAGACCACTTGTAAAATAGATTTATCACTCATGTTATGTTGCTGACATGTCTTTAGGGGCCGGGCTTCGAAGAGAGCTTAAAAAAGCTTTAAAAGTACTTTTGTACTTTAGAGTGTTTTTCTTTGGAAATATTTTACTTCACAACATTTCAAAGCACAATATTGTACTTTTTACTGCACCAGCTTTAATGTTAAATGTTATTTAATACTCATCATTGTTTGGTGCAGCTCTCTGATTGGTGGATGCAGTCGGCCTATCTGGACTCTCGGATGCCTGTGGCCATGTACACAAGCCCAGGGGTCGTTTTACCCAAAATGCATTTCCAAGACCGTCAGGGACAAATGAGGTGAGTGACAGTATTAAAAATAGTGTGTGTGTGTGTGTGTGTGTGACTATTTAAAACTCTTTTGTATTAAACAAGTTGTATAATACCAAAAGTTTGGGGTCAGAAGGTAATAGAATAAATGAATACTTTAATTCACCAAGGATGCATTAAACCGATCAGTGATAGTAAATAGTTTTATGTGGTATCATGAAATGTTCTTCTTTTGAAGCCATCACGACAGCGCTCACAGCAGAAATAAATTGCGACAGACGCTTCGTGACAAACAAGCACTGTTTATAATAAATAATATTATTCTTGGCACAGCGGCCCAGTAAATGTCCTCAAATACGTCATTCATGGCTTCCATCTTGCATCTTGACTTTATCGGCGTGTTTTTTTCCCCGTAAATATCCCACGGAAGGCAGAACTAAAGTCAGTGATAATAAGGCCCACCAAATCAGAGGAAAGATATGATTAGTTTATTTTTTTTGGCATTTGAAAATGCATCCCATTGATTTTTTTTTTATTGCTTGGTCCTTTCATAGCTGCTTATTCTAAGCGGAACTGAACTGAAATGAACTGCTTTAATAAAATAATTAATAATCACCTTTTATTAAAATGTTGTTTAAACGTTTGTCACTTTAAAATATTTATTTAAAATTTGTAAATATAGTTTCAGCAATGGGTTAGGCCCTTAATAAGGGGCCGAGAGGGCCCTGACGGATCCCCTAAATATTGATTTGCTGAGCATAAGAGTATGGAGGCTTGTTTCCACCATTGGATAAAAAATAAATTAAAAAAGGTGTTGTGTTGGAATTCAAATCCTGACTTGAGGAGCTTTCCCAATCCCACCCTCCCCGCTCTCTCACACTTTACTTCCTGTCACGTCTGATCTATCTTATGGTAATAAAGATGAAAATGGAAAAATTCTTTTTGCAAGTTGCAAGATATAAAGTGAGAATTTCGAGATGTGTGAGAAAAAACGATCTCGCAATTCAGTCTATTCAGATTTTGTTTCTTAGAATTCAGAATTCGTCCATAACTGTGAGATTAAAAAGTTACAGTTACAACAAACATAATCTTAGAGATTATAACTTTTGAAGGAAATCTTATTATTGTCATATGATTATTTATCCGATACTTGAGTCCAAAGTGACTGACAGTACACTTATTACAACGGTGGTGCCACTGTATAGTCATTAGGCACGGGGTCAAGGGTCATTGCTCAAGAGCAAAGTGGTAACAGTTTATGAACTTTCCAGATTCAGACCTCTTGAGTATGACTACACTTATACACGGCCTGGCCAAAAAGAAAAAAGGTTGCCATTTGGATTTAAATAAGCAAATACTGAAGAGTTTATGACTGTATTATTATTGCAGTGATATATTACTGGCATGTCATATGTTTTGTTAACCCTAACTTATGTAGTACGTAGCTTTTAATTTCTTAAACAGTCATGTTAGAATGCGCACGTTGCCATATTCCAGGCCAAGATTGCATCCAAAAGAAAACAACCGTTTGCAAACATAAGACATGCTAGAAACATATTAATCAATGCAATAATTACTCAATCCTAGAATCGGAAATATTTGCTTAAAATCCAGAGGGAAACTTTTTTTGGCAAGGTAGTGTATGTGTGTGGATATATTATTAAAAGGCAAAGAGTATTGTATTATACAGTATTGTATTATTTCCAAATTCATTTTAGAGAGGTCTTCAGATTTGAAGGTTTTAAGTTTCACATCGACCTTTACACAGAGTTCTCGCTTTGCTTGGCTATTTTTGGCGTATGTGCTCCTCATGGCTTTGCACTGTTTTTTTAAAGGGATCTGCACTTCAGATTCGGCCCTGTTCCTTTTTTTAGATTTGCCCTTATATCTAGCCAGTCAACACCTATAGTGACATGTCCTTTCTAGACACAGGCGCAGTATGTTTACGGCATGGGGTAGTCTTGAGTTTATAGAAAATGAGAAATAAAAAAATAGTGTGTCGTTTGTGTTTACATAACCTTCTTGTCCTACCGTGCTACTCGATATCTCTAGTCTGCCCTTTTCCGGCCACAGGTTAACAATAGTTTTTACGCCGTCAGTCCTTAGTGCGAATGGAAACCATTGCTATAGAAAACGACTCATCAGTCTCTTTGACCCGTGTGCCTATTTTTTCTACAGTGGTGTAGTATGTTTTCATAGGATGTTCAGATTTAGTAATCCCAGCATTCTCTTGATTATAGGTTTGCCGCTAAACTCATTGCTGGGGTGTTGGATTTCAAAAGCATGATTGATAGGTGAGTTTTTATTCATTTCTTAAGAAACTATAAAGCATACAGGTGTATCGATTTGTTTTAATGGATGTCCTTTACTGTGGCGCAGTGAAACATTGCCTGTGGAATATCTGGGCGGCAAGCTTTTGTGCATGGACCAGTATTACCAGGTGCTGACTTCATGTCGGATCCCAGGACCCAAGAGAGACACTGTGGTGAACTACGCTATTGGAAAGACCCCTCCCACCCACATCACAGTGGTCCACAACTTTCAGGTGCTTCTTGTAATAATATTTCACAATATTACTGTTTGGGACAAAAATAAGACAAACATTTCATGAATCCAAACCGTTGAGTTGAATTGTTTTTGTGTGTGTATGTATATACTAACTATAATGATAAAGGCACGGAGAAACTATATATTTTTTCCAGCTGATGAACATATTTTTCTTTGCGAAAAAGTGGGGGGGGTGTTTAAACGGGCCGTTTCAGGTAGGCTTGGAATATGTCTTCGGGGATCTTATCTATTCACAAATAGCTTGTAAAGCTTGAAATCGCATCATATGACCCCTTTAAAAATAAGATGTATATATTTGAGCTTTGGATGTGGTTGGTATTTTCCAGTGACGTTGAAGTGAAATGCAGTAAGACAGAGTGAAGAAAGAGGAACATATATAAATATCCGTTTCTCTCTGTATTCCTCAGTTCTTTGTTCTGGATGTGTACAACAGCGATGGTTCACCGCTGACCGTGGATCAGATCTATGTTCAGCTGGAGAAGATCTGGAACTCCTCCCTTCAGACCAATAAAGAGCCGGTTGGCATCCTGACCTCCAACCACCGTAACACCTGGGGCAAGGCCTACAACAACCTTATAAAGGGTGAGGCCAGTGAAATATTGTATGATTTTGATTTCATGAGATTTTTTTTTTACATACAAAGGGTAAATATGACTGCATTCCAATCTGTCTGAACAATGCTATTGATTAAGACTACAAAGACTTAATTAGTTATCTGGAAACGTGTTTTTTTGCATATGTAAAATTAATTCAACTAGTTTGGGTGGCTATTTTTTGTTTATTGCTGAATCAGTTTTTCAAACAAACCTCAATTTTCGAGATGTCAAAATTTTGTGAAATATTTATTTTATATAAAAACAAATTTCCTCCTATTTAAATATATGTCGTAACAAGCTATCTAACATACTATATTCATATTCAGATCAAGGATTGTGCACCCCGTGAACCCTGCCTAATCTTTCCACTCTGGAGCTCACCTCAATTATTCAGCCCTGGGCATTGTGTTGGTGTTTCTTTTCCTGTGCCACTCACTTTTATGTTGTTCCAGACAAGACAAATAAGGAGTCAGTGAGGGCAATCCAGAAGAGCATTTTCACAGTGTGTCTTGACGCTCCGATGCCACGTGTGTCAGATGAGATGTACCACAACAAGGTGGCTGCTCAGATGCTCCACGGCGGAGGCAGTCGCTGGAACAGCGGGAACCGTTGGTTTGACAAAACACTGCAGGTTACTGTCACGCATTTATACAGCATATGATCAATAAATCCAGTGTATGTTCAGGGGGTAGATAGGAATACAGATGTATGGAGATATTCTTCTGTACCCTGACTCTTTTCTGTATCAGTTCATAGTTGGAGAGGACGGATCATGTGGACTCACCTATGAACATGCTCCGGCTGAAGGACCTCCCATTGTTTTCCTGGTGGACCATGTTGTCGACTATATGTAAGGATATGACATTTAATTCTTAATGAGATAATGTAATGTACACTAAAAATCTAAGTTTAGGATTAGTACGATCTTTTACACTCTTATTTGATTAAAAGTACTGTAAAATAGTAATAATTTGAAATATTATTACAATTTAAAATAAGTATTTTGTATTTTAATATACTTAAAATAGAATTTATTCCTTAGATTCAAACCCGAATCATCATTACTAATCATTGTTTTATTTTTTTTAATTGTTTTTATTATTTTTTATCTAAACATTTCTATAAACATATTAAATAACAGGTATGCACCAATACCGATAAGCTGATGATTGTTGTTTTAAAAGATTCATTTTAAGGGAGTGTTATTTAATGTTAATATAAATCTAAATAATCTAAATGCACAATCAACTGCCACCAATAAATAATAACAAAAAAAATATATATATATGATACCAATATAATATACTTCCCTCAACACAAGGCCCTGAATTCAAGGTTGTTACTTGAATATTTCATGTATATTGAAATGGATGAATAGTTGTTGGTTGTAGATAATGTCATGCAACATGCTTGTAACAGGAAGAGAACTGAGATGGTACGAACTCCCATGATTCCACTTCCTATGCCACAAAAGCTTCGATTCAACATCACACCAGAAATCAAAAAGGACATTGAGAAAGCCAAACAAAACATGAACATGTGAGCACATTTCAATCTGTTATAATGGTGTTTAGATTAATCTTCACCTGTATTAAATGAGTATTAGACTTCTGTAATCCTCTTGTGTCTAGAATGGTGCATGAACTAGACGTCCGAGTGCTCAACTTCACACACTATGGAAGGAAATTCCCAAAGTCTCATAAAATGAGTCCTGACGCATTCATTCAAATGGCTCTGCAGCTGGCGTACTACAGGTGGGTTTGACACCCTAACACAGAATAAAGCACTAAAACCTCTGCTCATCTCTACCTCTTAAATCCCTCATCCTTCATTTAGCTTGGTAAGACCTGAACATACTTTTTCAATAAGTTTAAATTTATTATTAAAATTTACTATTTTCATCCTTATAAAGCCGTTTTTTTTCTAAAGTGTGCATCAATTTCTTACATTTAGTGAATTAGAACAATACGATATTTGGGCTGTTCCAAGCTAATAAAATCAATATCAATAAAACTCATCTTTGCAATGCAGAGGAAACACAGATAGCTGTATCTAGAGTGCCATTTAGATGTATTGTTTAATGCAGAACATTAATGCATTTATTCATTCAAGTGCGAAACACTGTCATGTTCCATGCAAAACAGTGTTGTGGCTCTGTTCGGAATTATTTTTGTTGTCGAAATAGAGCAAAAACAGACTGCTATCTAAAATGTAAGTATCTTAATTAACTTATTAACTTAACTGTTGTTAAGAAAAATCAATACTGCGTTTGTAATCATGATCATTTTTGGAGAAGGAAACTTTTTGTGTGATATTGATTAAATATATGAAATAATATATAATATTAATATATACATGTTAATATTAATATATACATGTTATGGCCCCATATTTAGAATTTTGTGATCTTTCTAAATACATTTCAACAGACTGAATCATGAAGCGAAAGAACTCACTTTAAATGCACACATACACTAGTCAAGACTTCGGGTAGAGGACGTTTTTTCCTAAATACTCGATAAGACAACAAATACAATATTATCGCAGATGATATATATCGCACACCCTAGGATCAACCAGTGACATGAATAAGGGGCAGCACTACCCGTATAGGTACTTCAGTAACCCAAGAGGGTTTGGAAACAATATTACTGGCATATAAATTACATACTTCTCCTTTAAAACATGCAATTCAATCAAGTAAAGAATTGCACAAATTGCATGTATTGTACAGGTATTTTTTGAGTTATTGTGCTCTTCAGTATTTAAAGAATGCTAACTGTCAAATGTATGTGCATCTGCCTATAATCATTACAGTCCACCGATGATTGATTTGTTCCTGTGTTAGGATGTATCAAACCTGCTGTCCGACTTATGAAAGCACCTCCTTGCGTATGTTTAAACTGGGCAGAACCGAAGCCGTTCGATCCACCACCACTGAATCGCTCCACTTCACAAAAGCCATGGATGATCCATCAACACATGTACGAGTTTACATTTTAGTAGCATTCTCAATTAAGCGTGCTGAGCACTTTTTCATGTAATATATTTATATCTGTATTGTTGCATCCTCATATTTGCAGAATAGCGAGAAAGTAGCACTGCTCGAAAAGGCCATCAAAGTCCACAGAGAGCACACACACATGGTGAACATCTTACGATATTTACATGTTACTAAGGAATCTCAATAAATATGACAAATATTAAGTTTTCGTTTTATTGCATTGATGCTTTTACAATTGAGACACTCTTTTTGCCTCCTCTTGATCTCAGTTTTGATTTCTTTTGTCGTCAGGCCATCCATGGGCAGGGTATAGAGAGGCACATGCTGGGTCTAAAGATGATGGCTATTGAAGATCTGACATCTTTACCCGAGATCTTCATGGACACGTCGTTTGCTGTAGCTTCACATTTTAATCTCTACACAAGTCAGGTTTGTAAGCTCAGATCCGAATATACTCAGATATAGCATAACAGTCTATATACAGAAATTAGTAACACTTCAGAATAGCTAACACTCGTTAACTATTAACTACAATTTCTTTGCTTATAGTTGTTATGTTTAGATATTGGGTAGGATTAGAGATGTAGAATAAGGTCATGTAAAATTGTAGTAATATGCATGCTAATAAGCAACTAACAGGTGCAACCATAAAATAAAGTGTTACCCAGAAATGTATTCACACTAACAACACTTTATAATATCTTATTCATCTTTTTTAAAAATCCAAAATTACAAAAAGCATCATAAAGTAATAATTTAGATTTACTTACAGTAAATTAATAGTCGAGGTTACTTTCTCCAAAAACAGCCACCATTCAACAAGCTTGTTTTGTATTCTTGCTACTGTACCTTTAAGACGTCTGCACGTAAATGACCTCTGTTATTATTAGATAACCTCCTTGCGTGTCAAACGAGATGCAGTGCTTTCTTGCGTTTTGCGGGTTTGCATAGTTGGCCTGGTTTACATTGTCTCAGGTTCACAAAACAAATTCTCCAACAGTTTAAGTTGAAGTGATGAGATAAGGGGCCTTGCTACAAATAGACTTAAGCTGCTCGTGACATTGAGATCCTTCAGAAAGGTTATTGTGTACTAGCATAAGTGCTAACCTGTGTACGCCATAATAGCACAATGCTTGCTAGAATCCCAAAATATAGATATAGTAATAGTACCTTCTCCTGGTATATCTACTCTTTTCCCTTTATAGATACTGAATAGGCATTAATAGTGAGGTTTGTCCTGGTGGTTGTGGTTTTGTTAAGAGTCTGCATGGTACTTCAAACATGGTGCTTTTTGTTTTGTTTCTAGTTTAAAGACTTTCTGAAGACTCATTAGTAAGTGTCTAACTGTCATGTAATACCTTGAAAGTTATTCTGCCTAGTTGATGCCCTTTAATATAGTTTATTCTACAGATACATACACTACAGTAAATGTTTCTCAGATCACGTTTCTGCATGCAACAGGCTCCAATAAAAAAAGGATTGCTTTGAAACTGTTCACAGCTGTATTGTTATTAGGGGCATCAACATCATATTTACCATTTACATTTATTGTTTAGCAAAATCCAATAATTTCAGTATAGGAAAAAATTAATCATGCTTCAGGGAAAGATATTTCTCCGTACAGATTTTGCAGTTGATTTAAGTCACTGCTTCCACTTGTTTATTGACAATGAACCTTTGTTAGCTGCAATGCAGCACCTTTACAACGTCTGGAGTGACTAGAGTACACATTCATTTGGCACTTCACTATCCTATGAGACCTTGGGAGATGTGTTATGATGCAACTAAAACTGGATTTGACAAGAAGATGAGTATATAACAGTCCAAAACACATCAAGTAAAGTGTGTTTATCCATAGTAAAACGTGCCTCCTGTAGTGAACTGATGCCTTTTTATAAGAAAAATATCCAAACATAAACACTTCTATCACTTCTGGTATCTGTCATACAGGAAAGCAGTTTGGGCAGATGGTGTATGCGTCACTCATGTACCTCTGAGATATGCTAGATGTACACTAGATATTAATCTTACAAAATGGATGCGTGCACTTTATTTTACATCTTTTGGACCGCTAAACAGAAACACCTTCTTACTCCCATTCAAACACTTGGAAGACCAAGAATATATATATTTTTTTAACTTCCATTGGATTTGTCAGAAAAAAGAAAGTCACATACACCTAGGATGCTCCGAGGCTGAGAAAACACAGGCTGATTTTCATTTTTTGGTGACCTTTTTATAATCTGCAGTACATATACATACAGGAATACATGCAGCCCGTATTCGTTGTAAGGCTGCATGCACCTGTATGTATCGTGCCAGGCCTACTGTGTAAGTCTATCTGCTGTTGTTATTAAATGCAGTACTGACATGTAAGTTGTGGTTAAATTCTTTGTTTATTCAGGTTGGATCAAAGACAGACTGCGTTATGTGTTTCGGACCTATGGTTCCTGATGGTTATGGTGTCTGCTACAACCCCATGGACGACCATATCAACTTCGCTGTGACCGCCTTCAATAGCTGCGAGGAAACAAACGCCACGAAACTGTCACAGTTTCTAGAAGACTCGCTTCTGGACATGAAGACTCTTTTGGAGCAGGTGTCTAAGACCCAGTGAGTCCCGACACTTCATTAATGGTGAAAGAAACTCTCACTGAAGCCCTGAAACACTTTCAGATTGGAGGCTTTCAGTGTTATTAACCTGACATATTGGTGATATTGGTATTCCATATCTTAAAGGTGACGTGTGTGATTCTTTTCATTGTGCAGAGACTAAGTAGCTAAGAACACCATTCTTAGGTTGATTCACTTGAAAAGTGTAAACATTGTGACTATGTGGTGCTTTAAAACTTGGATTTGTTTGTTTGAGCAACCTGACAACAGCCAGAAACACAAACGCATTCTGTTTTTATTTCAGTTTAACTGTAAAACTGTAAAAATGGTAACTGTGAGAAGACTCTTGATATTATTCAGTGCCATATCATGTTAAACTGAAGTATACTTCTGCTTTTTATAGGTACAGTAGGGTATATGTGTACAGTGATACAATTATTGGCTTCAGCACAGCACACGTTCATACTTCACAGGTGCAGTCCACTTTTGTGTTTGCACTAATTGCTTTGCCAGTAGGTGGCAACACTGGCCTGGGCGTGTTTCACAATCAGAACAGAAACGGGAGACAGAACTAAAACGAGAATCATGAAAACAAACTGCAGAAGACGGTAAATACTATATACACGCTTATTAGCAAGGTTTGAAAGATACTCGCAAGCCAAGTTTAATGAGATAGTTAACCCAAAAACGAAATAATTGAATTAATTACTCACCCTCATGTCGTTCCAAACCTGTACGACCTTCGTTCATTTTCAGAACACAAATTAAGATAATTTTGAAGAAATCCGAGAGCTCTCAGACCCTCCAAAGACGGTCCTAACACCAACTAGGCTCAGAAGCATCAGGGTTCAACCATATTTTTTGCAAAGCTATTATGCCTAAAATATACATTGATACAAAAATACAAAAAAATGCTGAAAAGAACAGCATACCTCTCCAAAATGGTGGTATTGTACAAGATGATGCTGAAGGAGATTCATTGTTAAAGAAGTCATAATATTGTAGATAGTTTTCTTTTTGCTCACAAAAAGTATTCCTGTAGCTTTGTAAAATTACGGTTGAATCCCTGATGCCACACGGATCATTGCTATCCTACATATCCTTGCTGTGTTTCTGAGCCTTGAGCATGTAAGGATCCTTGCTGTCTATGGAGGATCGGAGAGCTCTCAGAATTCATCAAAAATATCTTAATTTGTGTTCTGAAGATGAACGAAGCTCTTCCAGGTACAGAATGACATGAGGGTGAGGAATTAACGACAGAATTGTCATTTTTGGGTTAACTATTGCTTCAGGTTAGTAAAAAGACGTTTTTAGCATTCATAACTTTTTGAAAGAAAAAGCACAGATACTGGATTAATGATTCTAGTACACAAGCGCACATGTTTTCTCGCATGCTATCATTTTGAAAGTCTGTCTGAAAATGTATCAATGCATCAAAATGTGAAGCACACTTAGAAACTTCATAAATGGTAAGTAGGACTGTTACGTTAAACTCACAGCCGTGTGGACTTTTTCTAAGTATCAGAAAAATATTATGATAGTTATTTATTTTGTGCTAATAGATTAGCAGTAGACTTGACACGCATTATTGTCAGTTTACACAGATTAACTACTTTTCATTACAATAAATATACAAAGCACTTATATATATATATATATATATATATAAAACAGTTAAAACTGTTTTTAAGAGATATGAAAAAAAATTATGTGATTATATGATATCTTTGATACACAGTTAATAAATCCTATCTTCGATCCTGATTCTGTTGTGCTAAACTGGCTAAATTGGAACTAGGATGATTTTGAATGCTCCCTGGAGCTCTCTTACAGACTACACTGGTTGTTCTTCAGAAGGGTTAATGTATGAATACTCGGCCCTGAACATGCCCTTGATTTGCCGATACTCCCCATGGAATTCCACTTCAGCCCTGCTTCCTGAGGAGCTCCACAGGAAGAGCTGAGTCCCTCTGAAGATGGTCGTCTTCAAGGCATCCACATCACGAATCTGGGTAAGCGAAAGAAAACAGTAGAGAATCACAGCGTAAACATGGTTTTGTCTTCAACCCACGGGGCATCATTTAAAGCCACGACGTGTACTAAACTTGCCCGCCTGCTTATTTTCACCAGATGCTAGCTGAACGTCTACCTAATTTGGCTTTTTATTGATTAATCTCAAAAAGTGTACTGTTACTATGTTTTATGAATGCAAACCGCTTGAGTCCACTTCAGTCAAAGCCTTATAGACAGATAACAGACAATCTTCCTCCATCAGGCAAATTATTATACTCGTACACCACTATTTAAAAGTTGTATTTTTTAAAAGTTTCAAAAAAGCCTCAGAATGAAATATTGTGAGATATTATTACAATTTAAAAGATCTGTTTGGCATTTAAATGTATATAAAAATGTGTCTTCCGTGTTAAATGACCATTCAGAAAACACTCTATATTATATAAACACTAATATATTGATTTGATGCTCAAGGCACATTTCTTACTGAAAATAATAATAGTAATATTTTTTTCATATTGACTTGAACGCTTTAGACGAAAGTGTTAGTTTATTTAAAGGATGGATGAGCAGTGGCTTACCAGTATGTATGTGGAGTTAGTATCGGTGTTGTTGAGCACAGAAAGCGCTCTGATCTGGATCCTGAAAGCAGGCGGAGCGTCGATGAACACGCGGCAGCTCTGAGCGTCTGAAGCGGCGGCAGCTGCACTCTTGATGGGATTCTCAATGAGCCCAGACGGAGAAAACAGCTGAACGTCACACTCTTGGAGGAAAATACATGCTGCGTTACATCATTTCAGATTAGCTCACTTTGCCTGATTGCACCCTATCATGAAAATTCTGTCATTATTTGCTCACGAAAGAGCACATTCTGCCAAATACACTACCAGTCAGATGTTTACGAGATGTTTTTTGCATTTTGTGCTTACCAGGGTTAAATCTATTTGATCTAAAATACAGTAAAAACAGTGAAATATTATTGTTATTTCAGATATCTTATTACTAATTTAAAATGTTTTGTAATGTAATTTATTATTGTGATGTAAAGCTGAATTTTCAGCATTATTTTAGTCTTCAGTGTCACATGATCCTTCAAAAATCATTCTAATGTGTGGATTACCTGCATAACATTATTATGTTATCATATTATGCAGAAAACAGTTATTCTTACATTTTAATGATCAATTTTACTCAATTTAATGAGTTATTGCTAAATAAAGGTATTATTATCTTTCAAAATATTATACTATCCTCATACATTACAATCTCTCCTGAATGTGTTACATATATGATTACTAATTTAAATAATGACAGAATTTCAGTCAATTAATTTTCCCTTATAATCTATATTAAATTTGATAAATATAATTAAAAGTGTAATGCTGTGTTTGTAATAACACACCTCGATGGTGGCTTTTTTTGCTCTTTATACTCTGATAAAACAGCAGCACTCCATTCCCGGGGGTCAGGCGGCTCTGACGCACCAGTAGGACATTTGATCGTGATTTCAGCGTTTTGCCGGTCATCCTCTCACAGAGACGCATCAGGTTGAGTCTGTCATACAGGGCTAAGTTCTCCTCTGGAGATTACACACACAAACACACACCATACTAGTACTGAATCAGATTCCTGGCTGTCAGAAAAAGTAGCTCTGTACTTACTCTGCCGGCAGTTAAGAGTGCTGGACATGATTTTGATCTGAACAACCTCATCAGGAGGGCGACCAATAGCAAAAATACACTTTGTTTGAGTGATATTGCGCAGATCAATAGTCCCTGAGTCTTGAAGCAAAAGTTGGCCACAGAAACCTGAAAGTGAAGAGTAGATGTCTTACTCCTCATTGCTTTTTTCTCCATTTATCCCTGCATTCATCCAACTGTCTGTTCAAATAACAATCCAAAACACACACATTTTAAAGAAACTATGAATAAATTATAACTATTACAATATATGAGGACTTAGGAAGACAAACAGAAAATAATTATATGAATTTGATGTTGCAGTTGTGTGTGTGTGTGTGTGTATATATATATATAAAACTAAATCTGAATATAAAGCAACATTTAAGTCATAAATATGTAATGTTACAATGCCTAATAATACACACACACACACACACACATATATATATATATATATATATATATATATATATATATATACACACACACAAAATATGGTTTGAGTTTTAAAAGATTGGCTAAAAGATGACTGTTAGCTTGATTTGTGGTGATTTTATTGTAGATTTTGTCAGTGGTGTTTTATTGTCATTTGTTTTTATTTGGTGAAATATTGTATTATTTAGTAATAATTTGAGTTTATAATATGATCGTATGATTAGGAAATATGTTTGGTACATAGCCATAGCCTTTATGTTAACATTGAGGGGTGTAATAGAATTATTATAATCATTATAATATTGTGTTTCTATCCTTTTTTACAGTTTTTATTAAAAAAAGAGGTGTATGGGATACTTTTTAATAAACGTGTCAAATAAAATTGCATTCAAATCAAATTATAACTAATAAAAAATGTATCTGTATGGAATTTGTATCTATATATTTAGAAAAATCGGACACTTTTGTTGACGTTCTGTAACACCATGAATTTAATTTCAATCATAAAAAATGTAGACTGAAAAGGTTGTTAAGGCTGACAGTTGTATATGGATCTAGCAGACACTTGCCACCTAACTGGTCTGTGGTGGTTCTGTTATCAGGCTCATGGTGTTTTTCATCACGTCTGCCGTAGGTGCAATGGCTGAGAAACTCTTCCTCATCTTCATCATCGGTGCCGGTGTGGTTATCTGCGTCCCCTCTTCTCTCCGCGGCTCTGGCGTCTGAGCTGAGGAGCAGTCAGGACTGTAGCAGGCCTGGATGGTGATGGGTTTGGGTAGGTGGAGGCAAAGGAATGGACTGACAGGAAGAGGGCTGGATGGGCCCATGCAGGACACAGTCCGAGACTGGATCCCGTCACCACATGAGACTGAGCACTACATCGGTGAACAGAGAGAGAACGGAGGATAGATAGGCACTCAGTGTTGTTTGATAACAGGTGTGTTGTTGTTAGCGTACGTAGTCTGGCGCGTTACCTCACTCCACTCGTGAACGTCCCAGTGGAACGAACAGACTTGAGTGAAGCATGGTGCAGTGACGGGAGGCTTGTTTTCTGGGTCACAGCGGTCCTCCTCCACGAGCCTCTCTACACCTCCTTCATACTGAACACACCGCACTGTCCTGACAGCTACACCCATCCCGCAGGACACCGAACAGTCACCCTGCGCTCCTGCCTGCCACCTACACAATCACTTTATCAGTTAACAACCCACTGCTGTAAATCAATTGGTTTTGATTGAAGTGGCAATGGACCCCGACATTGAACAACAATCTGAATTTTACTAATGTTATAACAAACTGTGCAGCCAAGTGGTTCCCGATTAAATTTTAATGGGATCTTGAGATGAATCAAAATAATTCAAAATAAGTTAAAACATGTGGCTTTAAAACTAAAGCAGATTCAAGACATAAACTGACAAAATTTAACAAGAAAAATCTGATGTGATTTCAACTTTTCCTTTCTCTTTGGGGTGTTACAAGCCGTTAGTGCATAGATAAGATCCCTAAAGTTGCAAAGACTAATGTCTCAAAATATTCATTACATATTCATTACATTGCATTACACCAAATAATGTTCTTTTTAGCAACGTCGTATCGCCCCTTTAAGACATAATGAAAATCAACGTCTAAATTTGAAAAAATAATATTACTGTATTTTTATGTATGTATTTTTGTAGTTCTTTCATTATTGAAATTAGCACTGTTTCTTAGGCTGATGTCCTTTAATCAATCAGAGGTGCGTATCCCAAAAGCAACTATTGTCCATTCATTACCAATAGGAGCTAATGAACATAGTTAGCTAACAATGTGCTTTAGAAATGCACCCCAGAACAGGGCTTTTTGCTATTTTTCATCTTACTAAAGCATGCAAAAAACATGAGAAATTCTCAGTGTAACAGGGATTAAGTAGATTATATTTTCAGTATTCCTAGCAGCCTAGTAAAATATCTGCAACAATACGAATTATTCGCAAATGAAAATATACTGAGAATACTGAAAGGTGATCAGAAATGTTTGACAGCTTTACCTGGCTGGACAGGCTTCAGTATTACACTCCACTACCTCTGAAGGTCTGGCCACAGACTGACAAGCAGATTCTCCTACAACCAGATCCCTGTTTCCGTCTGCTCCCTCCATCCTCTGGGAACAGAACAGGACTCTCTTCACTACACCACCTCCACAAGACACACTGCACGGGCCCTGTATGTAGCGCCACCTGATAAAGAAGATATCATGCTTATCTCATGTAAATGCATACAAGTACGTCTAGTAACTGAAAGTGGAATATAATCGGCGCTCACGTAGCAGGACATTTTGACGAGCTGCAGGGCTTGGTGTACATTTCAGGTTTACTGGAACGATCACAAAGGAACTCTGGGACTTCTAGATGGGATTGGTGGTCCACACAGGAGAACCAAACCAGCTGAGATCCTGCGTAAGCATGCAACACGATGCACACGCAGTCACAAGGAAGTGATGGCCATAGTTCTAGCATGTGCGTTTGGTTCTCACTTACCGTTCCCGCAGGTCTTCGAGCACTGGCCAATCACTGGACTCCAAACATAAACTGGAACCATTCTGGAGCGGGGCATTACACGGGAGTCTGTATGGATCTGCTGGATATTAAGAAGACATTTCAGAACATAGATATAGACCTTATTTATCAGAGAAACAAGTAAGTCAGCCATCTTCAGAATCGTTAGTAGACCGTGGAGATTTTATAGATTATACGACCATTCAAAAGTTTTATTCATTTATTTGATCAAACATACACTAAAAACAGTAATATTGTGAAATATTATTAAAAAAAACGTTTCTATTTTAATATATTATAAAACGTAAAATGTTCCTGTTATGCAAAGCATTTCGAAATCTTACTTCCCCCAAACGTTAGTTAAAAAAAAACTGTCTTTACTAGTCATTTAAGGTCTTTACTAATTCATTTTATACAACACTTAATTTCGTTCTTTTGATGTGATTGGCCAAGTGTTTCTTCAGCACTGAGATACTTTATTGTTTGTATCTTTTAGCTCGTCTGTGGCGTTCTAGGCAAGACTATGAGAGCAGAGCAAATCTGTAGGAATCTTTGAAAGCCGTATTGCTACTAAGAGAGAAAAATCCTGCTCAGAACAGAGAACGAAATAAAGTGACTGATTGTAGAAGACTTTAAAAACGGAGGGGAGATTACTGGCCTTCAGTTCCGCTCAAAACTCATTGTGTTACTTAGTGACATACAAATCTTGATGCTTTGGCTTCTTTTAAAACACTTGTTGGCCAGCTAAGGTAAAAAACCTACTGATTTACTTTATATGGGCTTATTAGTTAACAATATTAACTGTTATATTAAATATCTGTTGGAATTGTGCCGACATTCAGTACTCTTAGTTGCATGACATTGCTTTATTATTTTCTGATATCAATAATACGTAGTACGCAGTACCTCTCTTTGGGAATCCCAGCCGATAGGACAGACGTCCACCACACAGGGAACATGTTCTAGGGGTTTGGGATCAGAGCACAGGATTTGGTCGACCTCAGAATCGGATCCATGATGGGAGCGGACACATGACACGCTTCTCTGAGCCTCCCCGGGTCCACACACAGCTGAACACTCGCCAGGCTCAGACACCTGCCATCTTCAGCACAAACACACACGATCAGACGTCACCACATTCAACGGGAAATGGTACAAGTCGGTAACTCAAGGAGAAGATTTGTTGAATTCATTTTTTCATTAATGTTTTCTGGAGCTGGTTTTACAGTTAATTTACAGTTACAGTTAATTGCTTGTCTGTGGAGGCTCAGAGAGCTCTCCGATTTCATCAAAAATATCTTAATTTGTGTTCTGAAGATGAATGGCGGTCTTAAGGGTTTGGAACGACACAAGGGTGAGTAATTAATGACAGAATTTTCATTTTGGGGTGAACTTATCCTTTAAATTTCACCTGACCTGATACCAGTGCTATATCAGTATTATAATTTTTTTTATTAATATTTGGAGTTTTAATCGTATATTTTTATTTTGAACATTTTTGTCATTTGATTGTTTTCTTTAAATTTTAAATATGTTTATGTTTATGTATTAGTTTTTGTTAGGTTTCAGTTATTTTAATACTTCAACTTAAACTAAACAAAAATGCAATCGTAAAAAAAAGAGAGAGAGAGAAACTAAATGCTTATTTATTTTTCATCTTTAGACTGTCTAACATGCTAACTCATTTAATTCTCACACACTTTTCTACATTACCTGGCAGGACAGATTTGGAGGTTGCAGGTCTCAATGGTTAGGGGTTTGGAGTCAAGTGCACAGTCCTTGTCAGGCAGCTCCGCTTTCACCGTACCCTGCTTCTGAACACACGTGACCGAGCGCACTCGCTCGCCCACGCCGCAGGGAGCGCTGCAGGGTCCAAACTCACCCACCTCCCAGCTACAGCACACACAAAGTACACCTTCAGCCCTTGCAGTAGTCCCACACTTTAGAGTTATAACGTTATTTGTTATGGAAGCCTGCTTCTGCCGCTGAATAAAAAATTAAAAAAGGTTATTGCAACTTTTTATCTCACAATTACGACTTGAAATGTACATTTTTGAGAAAAAAGGTTTTTTTGTATTTTTTTATTTTGTGGAGGAAACAGTCCTCCATAATTTATAGTGCTGTCAAACAATTATGTCTATAAATAAGTCAAAATAAAAGTCTATATTTAGTTTATATGATACTATCTGTGTATATTGTGCATACTTATTTTGTTTATTAAATACACACACACACACAGCATATATTTTGAAAGTATTGTATTGACATGTATACTTTTAAATGAATATATTTGATATGCTCAAGAAAAGGGTATTTAATTTATTGGTAGTTTATGAATTGTTCTGGTGTGTTTGCAAGGCCAGTGGTTCCTCTGGGGCAGGATATGAATGTGAAAGACCGTAAGGCACCTGGCTGGGCAGTCGGGCTGGAAGCAGGGCTGCAGCTGATCTGGTGTTTGAGGGGAAGACCCGCAGAGCTCATCTTCCAGACGCTCCAGCGTGAGCACATCCACACAGTGCTGACTGACTTTCTGGATGCCTACAACAGAGCAAAAATAATTAATATGGTAACTAAACCAGATTTTACCAATGATAACCCCACTGTCCGAGTTATAGTTTGGTGGGTTGAGATACCCTGATTATGTGTAATATGTGCTCATTTACCTGTGCCGCAGGTCGCTGAGCAGGCAGAGATGACGGTGGACCATCTCCCTTTGGCGCTCTCTCCGCTGAAACAGCTTCAGAGGAATAGTACTGGTATGAGATGTTCGGGGTGGTAAGGTCTCCATACTCTTGGCCGTATTTCCGAAACACCTACAAATGCAAACACGGCAAACAAACAGTTTTCGTCACAAACGAGTGATCGCTGAACATTGACGTTCGCAAAATGTGTCAAATAAGAAAGGCTGCAGACCTGTATGTGTATTTTGTCTGTGACTGGTCCGGAGATAGTGAGCTCTTCGGTTTGAGGCAGGTGGTCATGTGTGAGGTACAGGTTATAGATTATGGGGCTTTTCTCCAGAGGTGAGGGGTATGTGATGCTCAGACCTGGGCTTCCATCTCCAGACACCACGTATTTATCATTTAATAACACCGCTGCAGGAAGTAGAGCGACATCTCGTTCATATCATTTTTGAACTGTATTGATTGTTTCTTTGGATATACTGTACTCGGATACAGTTTGAATGCACCTGTGATTATCAAAAGGCCAATCCTTCAAGCCTGATGCATTTAAATTAGCCAGGTATTTGATAATTTATTACAAAAAAAGAGAAACGAATACTTTTTTCCAGCAAGGACACATTAAATTGATCAAAAGTGATGGTAAAGACTTTAAAATTAGAAAAGATTTTTGTTTTAAATAAATTATGTTCTTTTGAACTTTTTTATTGATCAGAGGGTCCTGAAAATTCAGCTTTGGATCACAGAACTGATTTACGTTTTAAAATATATTAAAACATAAATTGGATGTTTTAAATTGGAATAATATTTTACTATATATTTTGTGAAATAAATAGAAATTATTATTCCAGATTTTTAAATAGTACTGTATATGAAGTCTAATGCCTGACAATATTAAAGAATATAGTTTTCATTCTATACTATTTAATAAATAAATCTTCCGCTGGTTTCTTTTTTTAAGATACACAACCAAAACCCTCTTATTCCACCATATTACAAGGTTTCAATACTAAACTACGGTTAGTTCTTCTAAAAGGAACGACAGCAGTATTCTGTTGAATGTAGCTGTACTCACCAAGGTGTGTAAAAACCGGCTTGGTGTTAATCACATGAACCTGAGAGGCGTTCAGAGGAAGGCTGAGGAATGTGACGTACTCTTGAAAAAACAACACACAGAAAGAGGTTATTATTCATAAATGACTGGACAAATGATGGATACGTCTGAGAATGGCCACTTACCTCCAGTCTCTCCACCCGAATAAGTGTTTGAGATCAACTGACAGGTGGAGCCATTGCCTCCGCACACCCCGCACACATCCTCCACCTTCCCAGAAAGCAATACCCCATCGCAACCAAAAAGCTGTAGTAAACAGTATGGAGAAATTATACATGAAATATTGGACTATGTCCCGTGTTACTCAGAAAGTGGGCAAAAACATGCTTGAGTTAAGTACGTAACAACCTGCTGGATGTACATTAGTGCACTTATTACACATCAGCTTGCCTCATAAGTAAATAAATAAACACAAAATATTGATTTGAGATCGATTTTGAAAGATTTTCAGCAAGTGGCTTTGAGCTTTGTTATAATCCCTTACAAGTTACAAAACCATAATGCTGGCAAGAAGACGTTGACGTAGACCTCAGTACAAATACAGAAGTCCTCTGAATTTTCAATAGGTTGCAGTCCATAAGCAAAACTCAAGATTGTACCAGTTGTGCGTGTATGAAACAGAACAGAGCAAGTCAATATGGAAGCCTTAAAAATATGGAAGAATTAAAAAAAAGAAAACGGGCAACTTTGTGACAAAAATCTAATTATGAGTTTATTAAGTCACTCTATTTTTCATGCAAACTGCATGATAAAAAAACTGCAGATAAAAAAAAAATAGTTGCTGTTGCCTTTTTATTTTTCTACTTTTAATCCAACAGTGGGAAAAAATGAAAAGCAGTTGCAAGATGTAAACTCACAAGTCAAAAAAAAACAACAACCGTAAGATATAATACTCAATTTTAAGAAAAAAAAGCAATTACCTTTAATTATTAAAACGACAATTATTAGTGAATAGCAGACTTTGAAATGTCACGACTCATCTAAAAAAAAGCTGTGTGCTAAATAAGAACTGAACTTTATATTTTTAGTGCATTACCTGGCACTTCCCACCCAGACAGGCAGAAACAGAACCTCTGGTTGCGGTACGAGCAGCTTCACAGCGCGTGCCATCGATGAACTGAGACCCGCGGCTCACCATGAAGTCCTGCTCACGTGAGCGGCACATCAGTTTACACTGAGCGTCGCCTGGAAGGGAGACAGAGATGTGAGAACAGGGAAAACAAACCTGGTCTGAACAGGAAGGTGTGTAGCGCTGCACCTGAGCTGTATCCGACAGCGGGGATCCAGGTGTAGACTGAGCCCGAGTCTGGAGGCACTGACAGAGGCTGCTGGTCTGTGGCTGAGCACTGCTGAGACATGAACTCCAGCTGAGTCGACTCGCAGGCCTGCAGAAAACCACAAGACGCGCATCCGTTTAAACCCGCTTTCATTTTACAGACGGCAGGGTCATTTAACGTTACCCTTCCAAGCTTTCCTGCACTTCGGCAGTAGTAACTGTAAGTTGATGAAAAGCTAATAATGAATAACATCCTAAAAAATCGATGACATTATTTTTTTACTGCATTTTATGTTTACTGCGTCAGACAATGCAAATTTGTTGTTCAATTATTTAACAATTATGTTTTATGAACCAGAGATTCACCTGAAATGTAGATTAATGTTAATTAATCATTCAATAAACAATTCAACCATTGTTTATTGGTGGTTAGTGTTTATTCATAATGCATTGACTAATATTAATTTACTGGGAAAATGAATAAGATTGGTAAGATTTCAAATACGCTATTGGAAGACTTTTCTTCTTTTCTGAAGTTATTTAATTAAAAATATAATAAAACTGTAATTTTGTAAAATATAATAACAATTTAAAACTGTTTTCCATTTGAATACATTTAAAAATATGTATCATTATTACTGCTCAGGAAACATTTTCTCTTATTATCAAAGTTGAAAACGATATATTTTTGAAAACGTATTTTTTTTCAATAAATAGGAAGTTCAAAATAACAGCATTTATATTTTTTAGCAAAACAATTCACGAAAATATTTTATAGCCAAGTAAAAGACATCTTCACTGTCACTTTTGATCAATTGAGTCTGTTCTTGCCAAATAAACGTATTCATTTCTTGCACTAATTTTACTTACCTTACATTTTAATCTCAATGTTATTTTAGTTATATATTTTTTTTTAAATGCTGTTCATTGCCCGTTCATGACACCCATTGCTTTAACTGATGCTGAGAGTTTAAACTCATTTGTAAAATTGATGAAAAATAATAATAAGATGTGCACTGAGAGAACAAATGCTATTTAGCAACAACTTGAAAATGTATAGGCAATGTATAGATGGTGTAACATTTGAATAAGATGACCTACAGAGGCCCAGAATAAACATGCCCGGGGGCTATTACCTGCAGATTACAAAGTTCAGCTTCTGTGTCCTGTCCTGTACAGACCGTACCACCAAAGGCTGGCCTGAAACAGAAATATGGCTATGAATACATATATCTGCACAGCATCTGATTTATAAGCGCTAGTAGTTTCTCAACACTGAGCAGTGTTCTCCCTGTCATACTGTCACTCCACACCTGGGGTTGTTGCACTGTCTCCTGCGGTAAGAGATTCCTCCTCCACAAGATCGTGAGCATGGAGACAATTCAGACCACGAAGACCAAGAGCCGTGAACCATCATGGAGGAACCCAAAGTAGAAGGAGACACGCACCGGCCCTTCAAACACCACTACAACAAAACCAATACATTTCATATTTGAAGAATACAATGAAGAATTTCTGTCTAGTCATCTCAAACATCTACCAAATAACCAAAGTAATGCAAGAATACATAAAGACGCATGCAATTAATAATTTGGATTGCAAGGATTCATTGTTAATAAATGGTGGTCACCTGACTGGGCCCACACTCCGTCCCGTCCAAGAGAGGAACAAGGAGACGAGTGCATGAGCTGCGGTCACGGGGGTTGATGTGGCACGACAAAACACGACAGGTTGCCTTGGTAACAGACAGAAAAAAATCAGCCCGGTAAAGCTTAACGAGATATTAAGTGACAAAATAAAAATGACGATCAAAGTCCTACAGTAATGAAATAAATGATTTGTAAAAATGCTTTATGTTACATTAATATGCTCTTTGCATATGCTTCTCCTAAATGCTGAAAAAATTAATTTGACCTAAATGCACACCAATGTCTAAAGGTCGATATATCGCTGCATTTATTTAATAAAAATATTATCACAATTTAAAATAAATGTGTTTTCAATTTAAAGTGCTACTATAGATTTCTTTCGTGCAGTGTGTAACGGGGTCGAGTGAATGAAAACATCCTGCAAAGTTTTAAATCTGAAAGTACAGAGTGTATAAAGTCATTGTGTCTCAAAAGAGTCCCGAGCTCTTTCATGTTGATGTCAAAATGAAACATTAGCATATTGCCCGCCCACTTGCTCTCTTTTTTTTCAAAGGTTGGTTCTGAATGAAAATGATATCCTTCTTTTCCACTAGGTGCCGCTTTCTGGAGCGTTGAAAGCTCACAAACACTGCTTTAGATGAATCGAACACCGCAGTGAATGAAAAACACGAATGAAGGAATGAATCGTTTGGGAGTCCATGAACAAGTTAAGTACAAATAAATGCATATTATATTATAACAATAGTTTTTTTTTGACCTTGCATGCATGTCAACCTGTTGTTTGCGATTCCCACAACCAAAATATGAACATAGGGGCACTTTAAATAAAATGTCATTTATTCCTGTGATGTAATATATACATACATACATATATATATATATATATATATATATATATATATATATATATATATATAGATATATATATATATAGATATATAGATATAAAATATACCATACCCAAACTTTCTATATTAACTGTATTAAAGATGTCAAAATAAAGCAGAACTGCATTGCTCAAGTGATCTGAGGTGCACACAGCTCTCACACACTACTGGGGGTCATTCTTACTCACCATATCACCATTAGTGAAAGAGCAAGCGGTAGCAGAGCTGCCAAACGCTATACGACACTGATCGTCCACTCCATAGTAGAGACCAGGCCTCCGATCCTGCACTGATCCACCCAGCACCGGCACATCCTTCACACACTCTGCCTTCCCAGCACTGCACAGACAACACACAGAGAACCGTACATAAGAAGTCTCTTACGTTCCCCGAAGCTGCATTCATTTGATCAAAGATACAGTATAGACAGTGATACGGTAAAATATCACCTGCTGTCCAGTCCTTCAGAAATGATAATATGCTGTTTGTTCTCGAGACAAAGTTATTATTATTATTATCAATGTTGAAAATTGTTGTAATGCTTTGATTCTGGATTTTCTTTTCTATTTTTAGTCTCGTTTTATTTTATTATTCAATTTGAATTTATTTATATTAATGCATTCTTGCCGAAACACATTAATAAAAAGAATCCCGCTGACCCCAAATGTTTAAGTGAAATGGAATAACGCAAAATTCAATAAATAAACATGATTCAAGCGAAAACTAAAAAAGGAACAGAAGAGAATTTAAAAACAGGGTCACCGCATGTCATATTTCAAAAGAAAAAGAAAATAAAACAAGAAATTCTCCAATGACCAATTTAAACAAGTTTTTTAGCAGGAAATAAATGCATTCTGAAATTGATGACAACTGTTCAATTCAAAACTTACGAATGGTTAAATTGATCGTAATTTGTGTTTTTAGCATTTCTAGTAGTGGTCTCAGACTCTGGAGGCTGACGCTTGTTTCTGTGATACAGTAAGTGACGGGCACCTGAAGAAGCTGTGGAGCTGAGCTCTGCTGCACTGGGACCAGGTGAGATCAACGCTGTTATAACCTCCATCAGACGCCATCATAAACCCACTGGAGCCGCATGTGTTGTCTATCCCATCATGGTTTATGCCAAAACTGGAAGAAGAAAAAAGCAACAAACCCAGACTCAGATTTCAGCATGGCAATACGAGCTTTAAAGTCGTCAGGCTCACCTGTGGCCAATCTCGTGAGCGATGGTGATGCCCAGGTCAAAGCCGGTGTCTTCTGTAATCACGCAGTTCCAGTCAGTGGAGCAGACTCCGCCCAGCTGCGTCACACCTCTCACGAGCTTGTTCCCATTGGGTAAGACCAGATCAAACCTTCATGATGTCAAAGAGAGCCACTGAATTGCAGGTATGCTGAAACGCTTGAAAACAAACTCTGCACTAATAAATATAAGACAATATATCATCCAGTCAAATATCAAGTAAGAAGTAAACTAGATCATATATTTGATAAAAAGCCTATATAAAATGTACCTCCTTAAAGGTAAATTAAATGCAGTTTAATGAGATATATCCCTCCAATAATTCTTTACATTCATAATTAATGAATAAATTTATGCAAAAAACTTAGATATTATTGCAGACATTGTAAAATCCCCTCCTGTTTGTTGCATTTAAAAATGATCTAAATTGCTTCTCAGACGCTCTTAGTAAAATGAAAAACCCAAAAGTGGTATTTATTGGTGTAATATAATTTGTTAAAAATATATATATTTTATTTAATTTCAGATTTTTTGTTTCCTGGAAGGAGCTTATTGTGTCTTCTATTCCAGATATATATAATGCCAGTATGTGTTCTGATTTTGCACTTCATAAAAAAAGAAAAGAAAAGAAAAAAGAAACACTTGGAAGTGATATTCAAGAACTTCAAATATTTTAGCAAAATTTTGGTACTTATTGCAAATATTTTATACCATACACACCAAAGTGCACCAGAGTGCTCCCTATGGTTTAAGTCCACACCTGGTGATGTATAACAGCAGATCTGCATGTAAAGGGTCTGTGTCAGCATCAGGGTTGACCTTCTGACCCCACTCACATACGCTTTTTAGAGAGGATGTGATGTTTTCAGAAATCTGGATGTCTGGCTGTGAATGAAAACAGACGTTATTGTCCTCGTGGATTAATATAATGGTTGTTATGCGGAGCGTTAGGTGAAACGGTCATGTAAACCTTCGGCTCGGTGAGAATGACCATACGAACAAGATGAACTCTTATTTTGGCGCCGAGAGTGACATCTCTCAGAAGCTCGGAGGCCTGCGGGAGTAGAAGAGATACTTAAACGATATAAAGTGTCTTTGGTGGTTTGTAACTGGAAATGCAGATTGAACACACACATACAATGTTGAGGTTGGTCAGGATGTATCTTTCGGTGTCTTGCCTGTGAACATCATAGACGTCTGGACCCACCACCACTGCTAGCTCCAGATGTGTGACCTCTGACCCCAGAGGTGTTCGTCGTAACCTGAACTGACCTGAGACAGGACTCAGTTTAATGAAAGCAGCAATTATATTTTATCATGTAAACAGCAAAACAGAAACAGCTCAGGTTATATAATAGGATAAGATGAGTTTAATTTGTTTGATACCAAAGTATCTCTATATACTACTTTAGCATGCTGAAATTGATTTGGCTGTAGAACAAACAGCAGCTAAACTGACATTCAGACAAACAGCTTAATTGTGAGAGTGATATTTCATTTATATAACAGTTGAATAAATAAAAAAGTAACTTTAGACACATTTTAGATTCAATATTGATCCATTTTTGCTCTGCTAACACGTTGCACATAGCACATCAATGTAATATATTGATATATAATATAAATTACATGAATATAAAAAAGACATGTCGATGTTTTCAAGATATATACTGTATGTGTGTATTTATATATACATAATAAACATCCGCAAAACACATACAGACATGGACAAAAGTATCGGCACCCTTGGTAAATATGATCGAAGAAGGCTGTGAAAATTATTCTACATTATTAATCCTTTTCATCTTTTATTTAAATATGTACAGAAATCTAACCTTTCATTGGATACTAAAATAAGAGGAAATATCAAAGAGCTAAGTAGGAACACCATCTAAAAATCATTATGAAATAAATGTTTTTCTCAAATTCACTTTGGACACAATTATTGGCACCCCTAGAAATACTTAAAAAGAAATGCTTTCAAAAAAAAAAAAAAAAAAGGTTTTTGAGCAGCGCAGGGTGATTATGAACATGAAATTATCCAGCCATGCCTTCCTGTTTCACAGAAATATAAATAGGAGGGAAAACAAATAGAGCTTGTGAGATTAAGAAAAGAGCTAGAGCAGTGAAAATTCCCATTTTCACCATCAGGGAAAGCATCAGGAATTTCCAATCAAAATAAAGAAAGAGGCTGTGTGTCTGTATCGTCCTAATGCACGGACAGGAGCAGAGTTGAGTGGCCGAAGACTCTCTAAGGACTGCATCTGGAGAATTGCAAAAAATAGTTGAGTCTCAGGGTCAGAAAACCTTTTAAAAAAATTAAGACAGCCACATGTTTTTGGGAAGGTTTTAAGAAAAATTATCCTAGCTTATCCAAAAACAAACTCCAGCATATACAGTTATCAGACAGGACTGGAACTTCAAATGGGACTGGTTTCCATGGTCAGATGAAACTAAAAAAAAAGAGATCTTTAGCAGCAAACACTCAGGTTTGGTGCTAAAGAGTTTGGTGAGTTTGGTGATTTTTATATATAGAAAATATATAACATACTGCTGTTTTTTTATGTTGTGGACCTATATTTCTGTAGACACATCATGGCATCATGGATTCTACCAAATACCAACAGATAAAAAAAATCAATAAGTGACTGACTCTGAACTCTTATAATGGGCCATGTTTGGATCTTCAAAATGCACAAAAATACAGGCACAAACCTCAAAAACAACACAAAAATGGGTCACTGAGCACAAAACCAAACCTCCTCAGGCAATAAAGGAGAAAATCTAAAGCTTTTTAAACTGGTATTGAATAAAAGGGTGTTGTTAATTGTGGCCAATGTGTATTAGAGCAAAAGATTTATTTCATAATTAATAAATTATGAAATCAGTTTTAAATTTGCCAATAAAGGTTAGATTTTTTAATAATAGGTTTGCATTATTACAGCCACCTTTGATCATATTTGTCAAAGGTGCCAATATTTTTGCCCATGACCGTATAATATGTACTACTTCCATCTAGATTATGAAGTGTGCAACTGACACTTAAGTTAGACGACGGTGAGTGTATGGTGGATATACAGTACTGCGTCCAAATTTCATTCACACTATTTCATCCGTACTATTTGTATGCAAGTTCAAACGTACTCAAAAGTACTACTTAGGCAGTATGGGATTTTCAACACAGCTTGCATTTCTAAACAAATACAATATTTTGAACTAATCATTTGACTGAATGATTCAAATGACTCAATTGCCAGTCACTTGTCGCCACCTTCTGGCATAACAATGTAAAATGCAGCGCAACCCAACAATATTTTACACAAAACTGTGTTCGGTACTCATAGCGTGAGACACAGAAAAACAGTGGCATTTAAGCAGTGGCCAACGAAGTCTATACGTGCACATAGACCTACAACTGAAAAACAATATGGGCAAGAATACAGCCGTCAATGACTGTGAAGCTGATTTAAACAATCAAACAATATATAAATCAGGTTAATTTGATTTGACTTGACTTGAACAGCACTTTGAATAATACACAGACAAGCTCAACTGCAAAACGTATTGCTGTGGACTTCAGACCACTGATAGGCTTATGCTCAAGCATATGGTACTGTACATAGTGTGTATTTAACCAGTGCAATGTCCACTCACTTTTAGGCCTTTTAAGACGCGTCCTCACTGGTAATGTGTGGGTCAACAGTAGGTGAGGTACACCAGAAGGTACATCCCCGGGAAGCTCCTTCAGATGGTCTATGTGCTTTTGAAGCACCGGGCGAATATACAGCCTCTTCTCCCCTGACTGAATTAGACCTTGCTGAAGAACGAATACAGACTATAATTAGACCTCTGTCTCCGTATAGTACTCTATACGGACAGCACAGTAAAAAGCATCTTCTTACTAATTTTCCATGGCAGATGGGGAGAAGAGTTCTCGTATGCACCGGTCTCAGTAGCTTCAGCTGTTCGCAGCACATATCCTCCCTTTTCTTCACCACACTCGCTGTCGAGTTGATCACCATCTCCAGACTCGTGGGACAGGACACGGGTTGTTCATCTCTGTGCTGGCCCAGCTCAAATGTCTCTTCTTCGCTGTGAAACGAGCACCTCCATAGCCCTCTGAAAGACTCGTTCCTCGAGCAGTTCACCCAGACCAGCTCAAAGTGAGGCACTGAAGAAAACAAACTACTCACTTACTCATTTTCAAATGGTTTAAAACCTCTCGGTTTAGTTTGAACCTACTGGCCTATCCGTGAACCTTCTGACTCCGTGTTCGTGATTAATATTTCTCAACATCCGTGAACCAGACTCACCTGATTTAATGGAAATGGTATCAAAATAATAAAATAAATCTTGAGGTTTCAGTGACTCTAAAAAATCCTGAGAAATGAAAAAACAAATACAAATAAAATTAGATTTTTATCAAATGATAAAAAAGGTGTCTTGCACAGAAATACTAGAAATATTCACGGTAGGCAAGGTTCAATACAAAAAAAAACTAGGAATGCATTTTTATTATTATTATTATATTTATTCCTTTATATCATTGTTCTTTTAAAATGAAAATTATATATCTACATCTTTATCTATCTATCTATCTATCTATCTATATATATATTATTTACAAATTACGTTTTAATATCTATTCAAATTATATTTCATAATATTACTGTTTTAATGCATTTTGATCAAATAAATGCAGCACTGGTGAGCATATTAAACACACACACACAAACAAACAAACTTACAGACCCCGAACCGTCGATCAGTTTATTACTTTATTGCTTTCATTTAATATTTTATTTATTTTTATAATTTTGTTTATGTTGGGACCAAGTGAAAGTTCTATACAACTGGATTTAAAGGTTTCTCATTTCTGTAAGCATTCTGAAATAAAGGTCATAAATCTGCTTTTTTCCAAGCTTAAATGCACTTACCTTCTGCAAAGTGCATTGTGAAATCAGTAGAGCTGTTGTTTTTAACAAACTTGGAACCAGAAGGAGCCAGATCAGAGTTCTCGTGTTTGACCACATCTTGAAGCACAGGACTAATCAAACGTAGCTGAACACGCCGAGATATCAGTCCGCCTGCCTTACCACCGCGATTCTGACTGAATGTTTGAAGTTGGTCGAAATTGTCCTGTGCGTAGACTGATGTCTCACACTCTGCTTGTTTAGAAAGATCAGCATAAAAGGTTATTGATCAGCAGGCATGGACAAGCCCAGCTGAAACACACTGAGTTGATGAATGACAGACAATAGTTGTTGACACACCATGATCTGTGTAGAAGGTAACAGGCTGTGCTGTGGTTGGCTCTCCTTTGATGCCTGTTTTATTGATTTTTGACTTTGCTGGAAAACTACCTTAGAAACCTTATGTATGAACAAACTCCAAATCACATCCAGGGACATGAGGTTAAACCAATGGAGTGGCACAAAACATTATATTCTCTCACATTATATGAGATTACTTGATTCGTTTATATTTGGAAACAGCAATGATTTTCAGTGCACATCATTTTATTAATCAAAAAAAATAACAGTTTGTGGCCTAATTAAAATGACTAATTACTAAGTTATCTGTTAAATGTGCAGTGTTTAATATTTAGGAGGATCTGTAGACAGAAATATATTTAACTATTTTTTCAGAGGTCTAAAAACACCTTACGCAATGAACCGTTATGCTTATATTAACTTAGACGGAGCTATTTATACAAACCGCAGGCCCCCTTACGCGGAAGTCGCCATCATTACAGTACAGTAACCGTTATAGTACAAACAGAGCGTGTTTCTGTACTGTATTATTCATGCAAATACAACGCAAATGATAAACAAGTAATGTATTCAATAACATATTGATTTGTTGAATAATTAAGTACATATAAAAGTACTTGGTAAAGAAAGTCTGTCTGTCTCTGGACAATTCTGTAAAATAAGTAAATGTTGAGGCGACGGCTGCAAAAGAAAACACCGTGAAGGAGTGAAGACAAACAAAAGAGGATACCCGACAACGCATAGAAAGCATCAAAGAACCAATTCGATAAAACAGGCAGCTTCCTAAAGGAAGGTAATCCCAAGGTTGACCCACCTCATACGCAGTATCCACATCACAGACAAAAATCAAAATGAGTTGAGGACAAACTTGTTAACCAAGGAAGTAGAGGAGCACACGGATTGGTGCTCCAGCCTTCTCTCAGCACGACAAAAGACGGGTCTCTTTGGATCTGTTTAGACCCACAGAAACTAAATGAAAGCCTAAAAAGGTGCCCTCACAAGTCCTAACCACGATCCTCACTCCTTTGCTGGAGACACTTACCATTTGGTCTCGGGACCTTTTTCAAGTCAAAACGGATCAAATTCTTGAAGGTCTTCATGGTGTAATCAGCATAGCATATGACATTGCAGTGTGTGGTGTTGACAAGTTGCTTAAAATACTACAACCCCACAACCACCCTCATACTGGAGATAGATGCATCACAGAGATGCACTGGTGCAAGACAACAGGCCCATTGCTTTCGGTTCAAAAACACTAACTGAGTGTCAGTCAAGATGCAGCAACATTAAAAGAGAAATGCTTGCTATGCTTGTGTATGGTATGCAGCGATATCACACATGCTTGTATGGCAAATCATTCATTGTGGTAACTGATCACAGACCCCGAATGCTGATCAAGATGCAGGGATTTAACTACAGAATCATGTATCGTCCTGGAAACCAAATGATTCCCGCAGACACCCTCAGCCGCCTGCCAAACCCTGAAAACAATGAAGATATTGAACTTCAACTCATTGATGGACTGCATACAGAATTTAAAGACCCTGAGCATCGTACCGTCTCAATTGTAAACTTTTCTCCGTACAAGCAGGAGACTCTCAGAACCGAGACGGCAAAGGACCCCAGAATGAACTCGCTGTAAAAGCAAATCATAACTGAGCCAATACAATACAAGAACTATGTGTAAAGCTAAATGAAATATTAAGCAGTAAGAGTTCCAAAAATGGACCGAATGTCTTTTCTGCTGCAACCAGTTTATTAATATTCATTACTGCTATAATGTGCACTCCACTGAGAGGAAAAAAACTGTAATGTCTTATTGTTTATGGATATATTGTTGTCAAAGATGTTTATACTGTAATGCTAAACAGAGGGGATGTTGTGATACCTAACATGTTGTGTTATGCATGTACTGGAAGTATGTAGTTAAACATGTGTTGATCACCTAGTAAGGTACTAAGATGTTCATACTATATATAATACTGTAATACTTCAGAGACAACATTTAAAATCTCAGATTATGGCACTATGGGACGAATCGGTTCTTTCAGTTCAATGAACTGGTTAAAAATGATTATGTTACGACATACTGATGTTTATACACCGTTTTTCTCTATTAATGTGTTAAAACTAACTTCCCAGTCCAAGTTTCCAAAATTGTGCCAGTGCAATTTTGCATTCACTGTTCAGCTAATAAAACACAGCATCCATCAGAATCTAAATATAATGTGCATTCACATTCATATAAAACTCATTACTGAATGGAAAACTGCCACGAAATCAAGTCATTCGTCTATTAAAGCAACGTGCTTTCTCTCCACGTGTCCGAAAGAAATTCTTAGCTCATGAACGAATCGTTTAATCGATCATATATATATATATATATATATATATATATATATATATATATATATATATATATATATATATATATATATATAACAACAGAATAAATCTATATAAAATAAATATGTTAAAATAAATCTATATAAATCAGTTCATGATCGATTAAACGATTCGTTCATGAGCTAAGAATTTGCTGGTCATGTGTTGGTCACTACTGCAGGACTATCTACTTTACGTATATATTCATAACCTGGGGACTTTTATTTTAGCAATATCTCCTGGACCTTTATATTAAAAAACGCCTGGGTCGTTGTCGCGTGCTTCGCGCTGCTGTATGAGGGAAGCGCGTGCGGTCAGTGGGCAGGTAAAAACACAGCGTTGAGGGAGCGGAGAGGGTATGTCTGTGATGCAGAAAGAGCGAAAACAAAGCCATTGCCGTCGACTTGTAAAAAGATCTCGTGTTTCTACCTGGCGAATGATTAAATGATCACTTTACTCGATTTCGACGCATTATTAGCGGCAGAGGAGCTGTGGTCTGTTGACGGTTGATCGTAGCATTAGCAGCGGCGCAGCGTGGTGCAGACTAAACAGTTAGCCGAGTGTGTTAGCATCTGCTTGTTTTTACTCTTCCCGTCTAGACTAACACTATCCAAAACCGCCCGCAAATACATAATTATGACACAATTATGCGTTTTCACCGGTGCTACACCGATAAAACAACGATCTAATGACTCGCATGTGTTTGCGTGTCTGTTGCTAAGGGCCGTTTCGGGGTTTTGTGTGTTTTTAGTCCGTGACGACGACCGATGTACGTGATGGTTGCAGCGAATTCAAACCGTTACCGCGACTATTCTCTCTTTTTTTTCTGTCAGCACTCAACAAAGCAACTTTACGTTGCTTAAAACGCACCGAGCTCCCTACCTAGACATCGTTTTTGGCGAAACGCACATTCAGAATACCGAACTATGCAAACTAAGCAGGCGACTTGGTTAGGTTTTGAGACTTGGCCCTTAAAGGGACAGGCGCAAAAAAGAGGTTTATTGCTGTAATATCGTTTCAAGCATTTATCACTCTTTTTTTTTCGCGAGCTGGCCCTTTAAGACGTATGAGCTGTTTATATGTTATTGCATGCGTGTTTTATTTTTTCTGGGTTTGGGTGGGTGTGTAAGTGGACACCAATCCAGACTATGTTTGCATGGCTATATTTAAGTGCTGGACAGATAGGGGGGTGATAGTTTTACATGAGAAGTACTGTGCTGAGAGTTAAACTAGCCACAGGCCCTCTGCACCTGTTAGCAACCGCTTACATACACAAATGTCTTGGTCATTTTTTTTAATAGTCATGCATGTGTGTGTAAATATTTGATTCTGTTTCCTCTTCTCCTTCAGATTTTCTATTTTGTACATACATTATTTTGTATATACTGTTTATGATGACTTCAGTGGTCACTGATGCTGCCAGGGGCAATCGGGACAGAGCCCTACCACAAACCACACACACCTCACAGCCACAGAAACAGATACAGGTGAGCCGTACACACACGCTTTTCGTCAGTTAGGTGTGCCAGCGTATATAACCGTTCTGAATATGGATGTGTAACTGTGTCTCTAGGCCACAGCCGAACAGATTCGACTCGCCCAGATGATTTACGACAAAAATGATGCAGATTTTGAGGGCAAAGTCCAGCAGGTGAGCAACAGCAAAATCTACAGAATTCTCCAACACGGTGGCCAGTAGATTGATAGAGCCATAGTCTTGTCTATATTTCAATATGGAGGACACAAATCTGATAAGCAGTACTGAGGATGAATCTAATCTCAAACTAATTTACTGTATAACACGGGAAGTCGCAGAGTTTGGCAAAATTTGGATGAATAAATCAAAAGTGGATACATGATGAAATCACGATATTGTACTTTTAAAAATATATCTACTTCAAATGTAAAGTCTGCATATATGTAGTTGACAAAACTAATGGGTCATTTATTGAATTGGTTATTTTCAAATATAATTTCTTCAATCATAAAATGCAGAATTCATTTAAAATAGAAACAATGTCTGTAAGTGTGTGTATATGTGTTGTATATATGTGTTGTATATATGTGTTGTGTGTGTATATATATATATATATATATATATATATATGTGTGTATATATGTATATGTGTGTATATATGTGCCGATAAATGACACATTTAGTGCAGAGTTTTGATGCAATTGTAGGCTTCTTTAACAGAATCATCGATGTTACAGAAGTAAATTTTAACGTAAAATATGATCGAGCGAGGTCATTGATGTTTTGTTACATCTAGAAGAGTTTGATTGCATTCGGTTGTGTTTGTGTCCCAGCTCATGGAGGTTACAGGCAAAAATCAGGATGAGTGTATGGTGGCCCTTCACGACTGCAATGGGGACGTCAACAGGGCTATCAACTTCCTGCTGGAGGAGGTCACTGTCAAGGTGTGCGCTCGCTACGGTTCATCCTGTTTGACTCGTTTCTGATTCTGTGTCTTTTGGAATTGCATTAATTATGCTGGAAAAACTAGACTGAGTTTAAAAAATAACGTCATGAAGCTTTTCCAACTTCGCAAGCCTGCCATACTAGTTAACAAGCTGCTGTAGGTCTTTGAGGTTGATAAACCCGCGTTTGTGAATCCGTTGAGTTATTCTCATGCTACCACAGGACTCATGGGAGACGGTTGGCAAGAAGAAAAGTGTTGGAAAAGAAGGGACGGCTCCAGAGAGCAGGGAGAAGAGAGGAGAAAGAGAAGGCAGAGGCCGCGGGGGTCCAAACAGACGTGGCCGAGGGGCCAGCCACAACCAGGAAGGTGTGTTTCTGTGCGTTTAGTGTGTACATGCCCTAACCTGCATGTAAAGATTTGTTTTTGCTTGAGGTGAGGCGTCCAATTAGACTGCATAATAATGTTGTCATGGTGATTGGAGATCAAGTGTGTAGGCATTCACTGCTCTTGCTTTTTTTTTTTTTTTTTTTTTTTTTTTTTTTTTAAGGGCGGTCAGAGGAGAACGGGTTTGATTCAGCTCCAGGAGAGAGAGGAGGAGACCGCGGACGGAGAGGAAGAGGGAGAGGTCAGTGCATTATATATGCTCTCCAAGACATTACTGCTTACTAATGCACTGCCCGCCCTCAGAAGTGCTTTTTAAACTGGTTAGCTGCATGAAAATGAGCAGTAGATTATTCAGAAATGTTGAAAACTAACACTAATGTTTAAAAAGTTTTAAAAAGGTGTTTTTAGAGTAGAGTGAGTTTTCAGATCCTTTAGAAATTCTAATATGCTGATTGCTGTTCAAGAAGCAGTTTTTGTTTCTAGAACTTTCTAATCATCAAAATAAAAAAATTTAACATTAAAAATCTTCTGCAACAATATAGTAGTCTTTACTCCCTCATTTGTTTTTAAATTATAAAATTACTTCAAAATACCTTTAGTTCTTTTCTATATATATATATATATATATATATATATATATATATATATATATATATATATATATATATATATATATATATATATATATATATATATATATATATATGCTGCCACACACACAATCGGTCTTTAAAAAAATAACAGCTACTGACACAGCGGGCATCATCTGGTGAAATCTGAATATGATTGGCTCAGAATAAATGTGCAGGTGCAAATGTCTCAAATGTCATATCATGCCTTTTTCAACTTGTTTCTTAAGTGAAATTCTAGATTTATTATTTAATGTAAAAGGTTTCCTTGCTTTATTTTTATGATTAGAGCTTACAGCTTGTGAAAGTAAAAAATCCAGTTTCTCAAAATATTTACATTTAAGTTTCATTAAATGACCACAATAATGGGCAAGACTGCTGACTTAGCAGTGGTCTAGAAGACGGTCATTGACACCCTCCACAAAGAGGTTCAGACGTCTTCAGGAAAGGGGCCACCGAACCCATTCAGAAAAAGAAACTGTCAAGCATCTTACCTGGACTAAAGAGAAAACGAGCTAGATTGTTGCTCAGTGGTCCAAAGTCGTTTTTTCAGATAAGTTAATTTTGCATTTCATTATGGAAATCAAGGTCTGGAGGAAGAATGGAGAAAGCTGCTTGAAGTCTAGTGTGAAGTTTGATTTGGGCTGATCTGCTGGTCTTGGTCCATTTATGTTTTATGAAGTCCACACTCAATGTAGCCATCTACCATTAGATTTTGAGTTAACTTTTTCACTATATTCTAATTTTGAGATGCTCCTGTAGATTAAGAATCAAAATATTGCCTGACAGCACAAGTGATCAACTTAAAGGAGATCTTCGACCCAAAATTGCCCCATGAATTACTAACCATCAAGCCTTCCTAGGTGTATATGACTTTCAGATGAACGCACTAGTTATGTTAAAAATGTTCTGGCTCTTCCTAGCTTAATGATGGCAATAAATGGGAGAATGAGGTTTTCAAGCCCAATAAAGAGAAAACTAATTTGGTTCATTGTGAAAAATATAATATCCACAATTAAAACAGAAATCTCTATCTTCCATAACTGTCGTAGACTTTTATAATGGAGTGGTGTTCCAGGGGATGAGGTTATGCTAGTCATGTGAGAACCAAATTTAGTTTACAGCAAAGTTAGGAAGTGAATTCTCAAAATAGTTTAGTTTTTGGTGAAACCAAAATGGTAGTTCTGTTGAGTTTTATTGCAGCTTCATTGGAACCTTTACGCTTGATGCAAGTTGTACTATCTGAGACTAGGCAGGATGGGGCCTGTTTCTGTGTTGCTATTTGTGTCACTCTGAGCAGTGTTTGTAGGGCATTAAATGTGACTAATGCGTTGTTTAAAGCAGCTGCAACTCGAGAGGGGAAGATGGTGAGTGAGGGAGCAAGATTGGGACAGGAAAGAGTCATCAGAAGTGCCCTTCTTATGTCTAAACTTCATTTAAAAACTGGAAGTGATGTCCTATTACATTTCTGTTTATATTCATGTGCAAGAACATTAGCTTAAGTCTTAAGTGTGCCTTTAAGACCTTAAGTCTGGAAGGCACAGGAGAAAAAGCTAAATGTGGCATGTCAAGATTATGAAACCTTTGGAAAGGAAACCAGTGGAAAGGCACAAGTACTAGTAAATGCGTATTCATTCCAGGCTGTACTTTTTATTTTTTCAATTGTTCTGATGTATTTCTGCTGGTGTGTCGTGTCAGGTGTAGGAAGCCGAGGAAGAGGCAGAGGAGCTGGAATGAGCAGGTTCTCTCAGGGAATGGGGTGAGTGTTTATGCTGTTGTCTTTCCAAAAAATCCCCATGCCCATTCAAAAACAACAAACAAAAAGTTTTCTATCATTAGTCTTACACTCCCTCCATTGGCTTCTCTTTGACCAGTAGGACATTTAACCCTGCTGACTATACCGGCGCTGCTGAGGCAGGGGAGGCTGGAAATGAGACTACTGAAGGAGCAGGTGAGTGCTGATTATTGATCCGGATCCTGAACACGGTTTCTTTAATTGAGCAGAACGTGCTTCTCTAATACTTTTTACTTAATTATGTCTGAAGCCATTTTCAGTGTAGTATCGATGTCAGATGTTTTTTTTGTAGTATTGATTTCATGCAGCTGGCCCTTTATTCTTGGAAACTTGCAATGCACTGATCCAGTTTATGTGGTGCAGGTTGCCCTCAAACCAAAATGAACAGCTGAACTTGAAAATGAGCATAATTGCTAACCGATGGCTATAAATGACTTCATTTAGTCCTCTGCAGAACAGAATTTCATCTTTACCTCACCTCTGCTTTCAGGAGCCTGGAAAGACAGTCTGGAAGATTGGGCGGCTGAAGACTGGAATGAAGATGTGAGTCATTTCATGAATTTAAAAATGAAACGGGAAAACTTGATGAGTTGTCCGTGTTTAACACTTACTTCTCCATTTATCAGCTATCTGAGACCAAAGTGTTCACTGCTTCTTATGCGCTTGGCTCCAAGAACCTTGTGCAGCCTGGACAGGGGTGAGTGCTTTCTGTGTTTCAACACTTTGGAGAACAGAGCTCAGATATACAGATGACTAGGAGTGCCGTTTAAGAATAAAGAATTGGTAAATGATATTAAAGTATCATTTAATTAAAACGGTAACTTTTAAAAAGACAACCTCAGTGTATCATGTTTTAAATTGGTTCATTTGGTGTCAACTGTCTTTGTCATTTACGAGATGCTTTTATTTAGCCTTTTGTCTATCAAGTTGAAATAAATGAAAGGAAGTTCTTACAAGGGAGCAGCCAGTGTTGTGTCCAGTGGCGTTTTTGAACAAAATACCATTATGTAACGAATCCAAAGAATCTCTTAAAGTGCATCATCTTTGGCAAAGACTCTGGAAGTCGAGCTCGGTGTAGAAAATCTTTGTTAGACAAAGGGTCAAACGGCTCTTGCAGTAAAAGTTACATTTTCTGTGTGAACAAGAAACATCTGCCTTGTTCAAAACTTAGAGGAAAAATTGAGTCGTATTGGCACGGCTAAAAGGAGCTGGCTTCAATTTGTAGATAGTACATCAAAAGAAAAAAAATTGCTATTATTTTAAAGTGGCACACCTAGGATAGCAATTACCTATCACTCTGTGAGACATGTTATTACCTGCACAACTTGCTTATAGTATTTTTGTCTTGGTACCATTTTAATGAATTTCATTTGAAGAGTTGTAAGTAACCATTGACAACTGATTCGACTTGACCACTACATCTCTTCACGTTATAGAACCTGGTTTTGGTCGTTCGCACTAATAAAGCAAATTTAACCAAATATGAGAGAACTTAAATTCTGCTATTAAGTGCCTCTCAAAGACAGTGGTTTATACTGTACTTTTTTTTTTTTTTTTTGTAACTTTATACAGTGTTGTTTTAGTTCAGTTACTGTGTAAAGTTAATCAACTATGAAATGCATTTTATTCAGCTACATACAGTTCTAGACCGGGTGTTGGTTATTATTTAGGTCGAGTCTGTTTTTCTTATGATTCCAATATAAAGCTGATCTACGGTAGACAAAAGTGTCATTTAGCTCAATTGAATTTTTATCTGATATTGTCAGTAGTGCAAGCTAGTGGTTAAACTACTGTGTGTTACATCTTCAAGCGGTTAAGAAGAGCAAGTTTAGACATATGTCTACCTGAGTGCTCCAAAATATTTGGCGTGCGTTCAGGTATGATTCCCCTCCCTGTCTGGTTAATTTATGACTTATGTTTAGCAGTTGAAGACAAAAAAAAGCCAACCGCCTTACAACTGAGCATGCAGAGACAGATTATGGCATATTTAGGTGCACAACTTCACTTCCTGTGTTGTAAAAGCAATAGGTCAGAACTCCCATCAAAAATTAATTTGATGTTCTGTGTTCTTGAGCAAAGACCTGTTTTGTAGTTGTCTGAAAGTTTCTCTGGTCCTCAGGATGGATCTCGGCTCTCTGTTGCCTAAGGTGGCTGAGGGCGACTCGGAGCTGACCGGATTGGAGCCGTCATCTCCTGATGCTCTCACCCAGAGCCTGGTGTTCACCAACTCTCAGCAGCACACCACCCGAACACACACACACAGCTACGCTTCTGCTGCTGCTGGCACTTATGCACATGCCGCATCGGTATGTAAAACGCAAACGGCCACCGAGCACCACAGCACTTGATTCTGCAGTCAGATTTAAAGGGCCAAATGTATTTTTATTTTTTTTAACCAGTTTTGACAATTATTATAGTGTACACTACTTATTGTATAGTTTTTGTTATATGAAATATCAAAAGTACTTTGGGTACAAAAAGGCACAAGTTTTAAACTTAATAAAATAGTGTTTTGAGTTGCATATTGGATTTTTGCTGTTATATTGATGTTGAGTTGAGTGACTTTTACGGTGCTTTTGAGTACTAACGTTTTTGCCATCATCTTTCTTCTAGTCCATGCTGGGATCCAGGCTACCCCAGAATGATGTACAGAAAATGGAGCCAATCAGCACACCCCGAATTGCCCCTTTGTCCAATCAGGTTTCAGGGGCACTGAGCAATGGCACTGCATCTGTTGAATCCGCTGCTCCGGTGCCTCTCGAACCTACCCCTGTGACTCTGAATGAACCCAAGGAGACCCCCATTACAACAACTCACTGTAAGTGCTAGGTTTGCACAGTCTGGGGGTTTGTTGCCCGAAACAAGCCAGGTCGCAAGTTCTGTTTTTGCCACTTGAATTCAATGGAACTAATCATTGTTAGCTAACAATACTTCTTCCCTCTAACATTTTGAACAAGTCCCGTTAAGGTTTGATGGAGACTGACACATGTTGGAATATGTCTTTTCTGTCTTTAGTGGACCTGAAGCCCCAACCTGACCCATCCCCCATCCTCGGTCGTCTGACCCAGCACCAGAATGCAGCACTCCAGTCGGACCTGCCGGCTCAGGCCCGAGACCCTGCCCCGCTTCCCCCACACGATGGGCCTTCTCCCACACTGAAACCCCTCTGTGAGCCTGTCGTCACCACAACAGAGCCGCCACAACCCAGAAACATCAGACCACAGAAACGGAGAGCGCCACCTCCCTCTAAGGTGACGATACTAAGGCTGCTCCCTAATAGTCGAATAATTGTTAGTCACAGACGAAGTCACGCAGTCCGTGTCTAACAGATCATTTAATGGCTATAGTTGGGTAGGACATCCAAACTATCGGCTATCATTCAACATCAACTGTCTTATTCACCTTTCTCAATGTTACAACACAGAGCGATCTGTGTTATTTGCAATGCTCTGGTGAAATGCTGTAGTAATACTGCAAATCTGTAGAAGTGTTTGACATTACTCTTAGTCACTTTATGAGCATTTTACCATTTTAATTTGAGAACTACAGTCATATCCCATACGCAGCAGCTGCAAGTTCTTTACAGCAACCAGTCAAAATAAAAGATGTTTAACATGTGACAGAAATATTGCTATTGTGCAATCTTGAGGCTCAGTTTTACTAATATTAATAAACCTTTTAATTGCGTCTTTTTCCTCATTCTTAATTTGCTGCTTATTAATAGTTAGTGAGGTAGTTATAAAGTATAGGTGGGATTAGTGATGTATAATAAGTCACTAGTATGTGCTTAATTAGCGCTAATATTCTAGCAATATGCAAACTTATGAGAAACGAATAGGCATAAAATAGTAATAAATGTTTTGGAACAATCACATTTTTGTTGTTTGTTTTATTATAATTTAGACCGTTTTGAATTATTCATGTAATTAAACCATTAAAAATCCAGAAAAATGTAACTGAATACAGTATAATAGGAAAAAAAGATTTTATAGCGTCTTGTTTACCTCGTTTGTGTTGGTCTAATGATGTTTTGAGCATAATGAACAAGTACATGTTTTGTTTGGCAGATCCCCTCTTCAGCAGTAGAGATGCCAGGCTCTGCTGACGTGTCCGGCCTGAATGTGCAGTTCGGCGCACTGGATTTTGGATCTGAGTCCACTGTGGAGAATCTCAACCAATCAGAAAGTAGCTGTCAGGAACCTGCAGCCGCTTCTCAGACCCAGAGCAGCCTGTACTCCAAGTCCTCTGCCATCAGGTCTGTCCAACTGCTTCTTTCATTCATGCATGTTTACAACATCTTAAAGGGTTTTTCACCCCCAAAATATAATTCATTTACTTATTCATGTCGGTCCAAACTTTTCCTGAAGAGACATGACTGCTTTTATATGATGAACAGATGTAGTCTAATAAACAAGTGCTGCCTGTCAATAATGTTAATGAAAGAACAAAAGAAGATCATTGTATTTGATCATAAACATTGTATGTGAAATTTGAATTTCTGTATTCCTGAATTTGTCTTGATTTGTTCCTATTTTATGATGTTACGTCTTTTGAAATTTATATTATTCTGCTTATTTAGCTGTGATATTTTTGTTTAAAAAAAAAAGTGGTGTAAATGCATTGTTTGAAATCAACATTGGCACAGATGCTATTGATAAAACCCGGAACATTCCACTAACAAATGACTTTGCTGCACTTCTGATCTTATTTTTCTTGTTTTAGCGAGTCTCTAGGTGGCTTGCCTCAAGCAGTAATGGAGTCCAGTTACCCATCAGCCTCTCTTGTGTTACCGAGCTCTACTGCCCCCCCTGTCCTGGCTCCATCCTCAGCTAGCAGAGTGGAGCCGTCCTCCACCACCCCTCTCAGTGTAGGACCAGAATTCATCACTTTCACCTTTTCACAACCAAAATGCAGCCATTTCCGCTGGAATCATCACAATAAGTTTAGATGCGGGTTTTGCTCATTTTCAAGGTGGCTACTTTGAGCCGCTTGCTTTGAAAGTGATTTCTGGGAGAGAAGTGCTTCATGCATACCAGAGCTCTAAACTGACTTTGTACAGGGTTACTATGTTTAATTGAAAAAGAAAAACAAAAAAAAAATTTCTCTTTCTACTAGTGATTTTTATAGCAACTTTTACATTTATTTTATGATAAATAGAAGTGTTTTTTTAATACTATATTTTTCCAAGTTTGTGTGGTTTTTTTTTGGTTTTTTTGTTAGCTAAAACTCTTTCTTTACCACACAGAATGGATTCAGTGAAATGAGGACACCCAGCACACAGGAAGGTACATGAGTTTACAGACTTTTACAGACGTTTTTACCTGTACTTTCTTTCCTTGGTGAATGTATATCTTAGGCCACACTACATTTTCTCTCTACTGTATCAGCAGCTGCTCCATCCAGCACCCCTCAGCCCGTATCCACAGCCCTGTCCGCAGAGAATGGCTTATCTTCATCGCTCTCATCTTCCTCCTCTTCAACAACAGCGCCTGTCCTGAGCACAGCTCTACCATCGCTTAGCAGGTAGAACCCTTTTCGGATTTCAACCTTATTAAAAATGCATGTAGTCAGTTTCCATATGGTCTTATCATTGCTTGTTTTCTCAGTCACGTGAGCAGCGTTAACTCTCCTGGATCTTCTGTGCCCAACAGCTCTTCCCTGAGCGTAAGTGTCTCTTAAGACTCCTCCCATTTACAGTTCCTCTTCTCGGTTCCCTCACTTTAGTGTTTTGCTCTTTTCTCCATTATTTGTCCTGATTCCAGCTTCTCCATTTGAGGGGTTTTATATTCGAGAACAGTGTTAAAGGAGTCATATGATGTTGCAAAGACGCATACAAATGAGGCATTTGTTGCATCCAGTGGAGACGCAATTTCATAAAGAATCTTTTTCAGTGTCTTATCTGTGCACTAACACTCGAGAAAGGAAAACTTGAAATGGCATCATGTGAGCCCTTTAAATTGATTTGAAATGCTTGCTTCAGACACAGATGGGCGCCGAGGTGAACGTGAGCCTGTCCACGTACTCTGGTTCTGTGTCGAACGCCTCCAGCTCGACGGTGAACTCCAACGGCCTGAGCGCTGCAACCCAGAGCCTCGCCGCTAACGGCGCATCCGCTCCCTCTGCTGTCCGGTCTGCACCGCTGCAGACCAACATCACACCCTCCAACACCTCCGGTCAGTGGCAGAAACATTCCCTGCGTGGTTGTAGTGATGCAGAGGGGTTCCAGTATTTTTGTTCTAATTGTTGTTTATTGTTTCTAACTTTATTCTATATCTTCAGGTAAAGCTCCTCCTAACCTGGCTCAAGGAGTGCCGCCGCTGCTGGCCAGTCAGTATATCATGGGTCCTGGTGGCCTCCTTCCTGCTTACCCGGTTAGTGTGTGCGTGATCTGCTCTCTGATAGAGGAAGACAAATCTTTAGATACACTTACACTTTATGACAGAGGTTGTGTTGACCCGTCTTGTACTCGTGTTTCTGCATATCTGATCTTTCTATGCCTTTTCACCCCTAAAGCCGATCTATGGATATGAGGACCTACAGATGATGCAGTCCCGCTTGCCCATGGTAATTGTCTACTTATTTTTCAAACATTAAACAGCCGTTTTTTTTTGGTTTTTGTAAATAAGTACAAAAAGATGTTGCATGTTTATAAGTCAAGCACATGCAGAGAATTCATGTTATTGATGGATTGACAAAATTGTTATTTTTTTGCATGACCCGTGTCCTTATTTCTCATATTAATTGAATTTTTCGGTCACTTTTCTATGTAGGATTATTATGGCATGACTTTCCCTGGTACAGCGCTAGCTGGCAGAGATGCAGGATTAGCAAACAATCCCTACTCAGGTGAGCAGCCATCGTTGTTATTAAAGCACAAAGATCGTTGCGCTCGTGCGAACAGGACGACTCAGTACTTGTTCTGTATCGTCTTGCTTGTACAGGTGAGCCTACCAAATTTGGCCGCAGCGACTCAAACTCCCCGGCCCCTGCCTCCAGTCTCTCCTCGGTGCCCCCCTCGCAGTCTCAACAGAGTGCTGTCCCCCCTCATAATCAAGGGCCGCAGAACCCAGGTCAAGCCCAGCAAGGTCAGACCCAGGCCTTCCTCAACCCCCCTCTGCCTCCAGGCTATGGTTACACCAGCCTGCCCTACTACCCCGGGGTGCCGGGAATGCCCAGTGCCTTCCAGTATGGTCCCACTGTCTTCATGCCTCCAGCATCCACAAAGCAGCACAACATGGGCCCGTCCAGCCAGTACCAACACCAGGCCGGATACAGCCAGCACACGTATGGTCCAGGTACATAATGTAACTCAGATCAGACATCATTTGAGGATTTTTACATGCGTTTATACAATATTTTGTTTTTGTGGAGGGCAAAAATATCTAATGCAATACAGAGATTTAAAAGTTAAACATTCCTCAAACATTATGGATGTTATTGATGTTCAAATTTTTGTGAAATGCCTGTAAAATAGACTGACTTATTTGAAATGTCTTTTCTCCTAAGGTTATGATGAGTTGTCCCAGGCTCATGCTGGAGATTACAGTAAGGGAGGATACGGAGGAAGCTCCCAGGCCCAGGCCAAAGCAGTCAGCAACAGCTCGGGAAAAGGTAGATTTTGCTCTCTCAGATGTTTTTAGGGCTGCAACTAGCAATCATTTTGATCATCGATTTTATTTTTTTTGGTCATCAGTTTTGATTAGTTGTAATTGCCGCCTTGATTGACTAGGATATGAAGTGCTGTTGGAATAAGTCCTTAAACCTGGAAAGAAGCTTCCCCCTTCCCTGTGTAGTTTGGTTATAGTATAAGCACTTTAATATTTTTGATTGTATTTACGCTTCAGAATCATGATGGCCACAATGTGTAATCACAAATATTGTTCATCACTTGCTTACATTCATGGATATTAGCTTTTTTTTTTTTTTTTTTTGTACTGGCTTTTAGGTTTTTGTTGAGAAAACTAGGGTGGTGTTAACTCTGCAGTGCACTAGAAAAGCTTACAAAACAGACTTTAACTGTTTGCAGATGTTAAATCAAGCCTTCTTGAATATGACTTGAACACTTTGAAACCTTTTCTTAGCACCAGGACTGTCTGGATCTGCGAGTTCAGAGCTAACTGGAACAGTGTACAGTAAGACCCAGGTGAGCTTCGCTTTTCAGCTTCATCTACTTACTGTTTGTGCAAAAAGGATAAAGCAAATCAAAAGAATAGTATTTAGTTTTACTTGGCCACTTTTCGCCGTCTCAGCATCTTTTCATACCAACCTTATTTTGTAGTGAATATTAAAACATTTAACTACGATGATGAATACCAGTTTGTTAAATCAAGGTTTTTTACAGCTCAAATAACTGAAAGCGCCTAACACCGGAAGCTTTGCACGTTCAGCTTTAAAATGGCTTCACCTGCTCTTGCGTTAAATGTCAGATGGATTCATCTGTTGATTGTTGCTGCTGTATTTTTGAGACTGCATATTGGCTTTGCTGTGATGTTAGTCAAAGCCAATTACTAGGTAGATTGCATATAAAGCATAACCAAGAGACGAGAACAAATGAAGCACAGTTTTATTGAATGTCTGATTGCACGGTCAGTTCATCACAACTTCCGCTAGGGAGCAAACTGCAACAGACTTCTCCAGAGGTCACAGACCGGAAATAGCAGCTTATGTCTTACACTAACTCGCTGTGGTTTACTGACATGAGGAACAAACAATCGGCTTAAATGGTTCCCTCTTAACTTTGAATCCCAGCTAGGGATTCACATTCGCTATATGTATTATTTGTTTTAATTATTATTTTATTTTTTGGGGTGGCCAATGTCCAATATGCACTTAATTTTGGCCAATGCCAATTATTATTATTTTTTTATTATTAATTTATTTTAATAACAAGAACTTGTTTGTTCGATTTAATAAACAATTTTTTAAACGATAATGTTTAATCATACAGCACACTGAACCTTTGAAAATAACTGTAAATTATATATGATTTTGTTTAGATTTTCTCCAGTGAGATGCAGTAGAAACCATAACATTTTATTTTAAGATTTGTTGATTGTCTAAAGCAAAAAAAAAAAAAAAAAGTTTATATTCTGAAAGTCTTCTAAGGCCGGGGTTCAGCGTGAATTCAGTGTTTAAAGCCATTATCGGCTAATATATTTACAATATAGCACCGATATTATGCATTCACATCTCAAACTAGTATTGACAAAATATAACTTTTACTGTAGTCTCCTTTCAAGACTGTTCATCATCTCATTTATTAATCTTATTTCTTCTCTGACCCTTCTAGTCATTCGACAAGCAGGGTTTCCCCACAGCAGCCGGCCCTGCGTTCAGCCTGCCCTCAGCTCTGGGAGGAACCGGCCCGCTTAACCCCGCGGGGGCCCCCGGATACGCCCCCGCCCCCTTCCTTCATATCCTGCCCCATCAGCAGCCCCCCTCGCAGCTACTGCACCACCACATGGCTCAAGACACACAGGTACACCACGGCCACAAGTGTTATTCTTATTTTACTAGCTTTCTCATTAGTAAAATGTTTAATTGCATGCGTATTAAATGTTACATGCTGATTCTTTTTGTGTGTTTGCAGGGTCAGCGCAGTCAGTCCAACAGCATGCAGAAGAGTCAGGGCAAATCCAACTACAGCAGCTCTCCATACTGGGCTAACTGAACATGCTGCTTATACTGTTGCCCACATAAACGCCCGAATCTGTGTGTCCGCACTGTCCTGCCTCGACCATTAATCGCACACCCGCACAAACACCCGCCGTATTAGTTCTGCCCCCTCCTCCAGCGTTCTCCTCTGCTTTTTTCCGTTTTTTGTTTTTTCCTTCTCTGAATTAGGTTTTTCCATGTAAGATATTTATGTAAGTATTTATATATACTGTAAATGTTAAGAAGCCGAACATAAGATGTGGTCGCTCCATTTTATTTTTTTGAAGGAATTTTTTTTTTTTTCCTTTTTCGTTCGTTTACTTTTTAAAAACTGCAGAGATGTAGCAAAAAATTTAAAAGGAAAAGCATTTCGAGGAAAACTACAGAGACGCTAGAGCACTGATGGTGGAGGAGGGCGAGCTGGGGTTTGATCCATTCAGACTTCTTGAGGGGCTTCACAAGCATCGAGAGCGCACCATTCTTGACTCTTTTCCTCTATGGATTGTTCTCCCAATACAATGGTTCTGAAATTAATTTCTGTCACCTGAAAGAAAGGAAAAACAGCCCATAAATTTTATATTTTACTCTTGTTGCCCTCTGAATAAAGGTTCTGAGCTATTCACCATGTTGTGTGTCCTTTTATTTGCTGCTGTGTTTTTGGATAAATTGGAATGTTTCTTGAATTTCTGTGAAGTATGACATTGCATAAGTTGTTTTACTTTTTTTTTTTTTTTTTTTTCTCACGTTTTATTAATTATATTAATTATATTAACATTAACGTTATAATTAACATTAATTATATAATTAATTACTTATATAATTATATTTTTAAACATTGTGGTCATAAAAAGCTGTTTTTCCAAAATTGCAGTATACTAAAATTTTAATTAGTGCTCTTTAAAAATGTTAAGAATCCAAGATTAAAGAACAAAGGTAACATTCTAAAGAGTTTTATTTTGTGTGTGTGTGTGTATATATATATATATATATATATATATACACATACACATACTCTTTCTGGCTGTGTTTTTTGTAAACCATTTACAACTTTTTTTTTTCTTTTTAATTTAACTATTCATTAAGTAATTTTTAATTCTACATATAAAGTGGCACACATGGTTCCTGTTTTGTGTCCTGGATAGTGAAAAGCTCAAACGGCCGGGTGTGCATTAGTACATCTCGCCAACATCTCCTTAACAGATTTGCGGGCTGAAGTCCCTTCAGACTTGAATTAGCTCGAGTAGCCGCTTGATCTCATTTAAGCTGGTTCCGCTCGAGGAGTTTGTTGGTGTGTCACGTTCTCAGCTCGTCTCCTTTAAACCTCCCCATTGTCCAACGCAGCGTTTTGTCCAACCCCCGTATTGGCTAAGCCTTTTTATTTCTGACTATGAAAATGCTGCTTATATATTTATTTCTAGTTAAATCGAAAGATGCCGGCAGATTTGAGTTTCAGTAGCGTGCGCACGGTTACAAACACTAGAGGGCGCCAGCATCAACGCTAGTGTTATGAAGCGGTAAGCCATAACCTAGTTTTTAACTGCGCTAAATTTCATACTGTCAAGTGTGAAATAACAACACAGTAGCCTGTAAGCTCGCTGTATTATATTACTACACTATGTATAACTGTGCAAACAAGATATGTTCATAAAAGCTCAGTAAGGACACATAATTAAGCATAACATATACACTACTTCTAAATTGTGATTGTTTCGATCATTATTTTCGGAGTGGACTGTCCCTTTAAATTCTGTATGGCGGTGCAGCAATGAATTGTTGTTCTTCATCATACAATGACCTTCTGAAGATGATGCGGCCTCCGAGGCTCACGCTATTGTGCATTTTCATTCACGTCAGCACATATAGGGCCGGCCTGCGGTGTTAATTGCTCTGATGCGGTGAGGCTTTGCATTAATTGATGAAGCGTTTGCATTAATTTACTTTGCTATAGCATAAGGTTGTCCGTCAGCTGAATAGCTGGCTGGCTCCGAATAATGTAGTCTCTGTGTGTGTGCGCGCGCTCATATAGAGGGAAAATGTTTCTAAGAATGAAGTTGTGTGTCATCCATGCTCTGATTTGCTGAGAATAACAATGATCTCCTGCCAGTGAGACCAGTGAGGGGCTCCCACATTGCCGTCGGGGCCACAGAGCCCTTTTTGTGTCGCTGCTGTGTGTTTTCTGGCTGCCTGTCCCTCTCACATATGCAGGTCAATGGGCCCAGCCTGTGTGATGTTTGACTACTGTCTCTTTGATTTCCATCAGCATTTAGCACGTAAAATCCTCCCTGTGAAAAATTCAATTTGGAGAAGCTATCAAGTGATATAGCCTTGACTGCATCAACCAGTCGAATCATTTTACGTGCTGCTGCCCTACTTCTCTTATTGCATTTGGTGAGCAAGCGCCCAAATGAATAAATGGGCTTTATGCATTAGCCACTGAACTCTTTGTTAGGTGGTCTGAGGAGATACGCGCTGCCTGACCGTGTGAGAATTGTTCAGTGACATTAAAGAAGGCTTACATTTTTCATAGCCTCTCAACTGAAAACGATGCACCGCAGAAGAACACACGGCCTAACAGACTCATTGTTTCAGCTGCATTATACACTAGGGCTCGGTCCCAAATGGCACCCCAGCCCCTCACGGTGTCCCACACTTTCATGAGGTAATGTCGCTTGGAGATCTAGCCGTGGAGCTCCTCAGAAGCGTGCATCCGGGGTGCGCAGCAGCCACAAAAGAGACATATGATCTCACGGACCGGAGAGTCATGCATGCGTATGTCTGCAAGGGTGCAAGTGCACACGAAGCGCGCCGTTTCTGCCATGTGTACTCATAGTAGTGTCACTGGAATTCACACAAAATGGCACAGAATAGTGCATAGCAAACTGGGACACACACGTGTGTCCGAAATAGTCCTAAGATGTCAAGCACGCTTGATGTCCTCCAATTAAATCATCATTCTCCACTCGATTTTCTGCTAAACTTTTTAGCGGAAATCTGGACACGGACTCAGGCTTTTAGCAACGCAGATGGGCCCAGATTGCAAATCAGGGCGAACTTTTTGCGCACGGGTTGTTTTGTGCATGCCCGCCTTAGCTCTACCAACTTTGCGTTGCACTGAAACGCTGCCGCAGCCGAAACTTATTCGTAAAAGAATAAAATACACAACAATACATCACTTTGTCTCTCTGGATAGACCCCCACCCCCCCGCGCTCTTATTTTGACTGGCTTTTTTTTGGGTTCAAGCCTTAATTAGGGGGGTCGCACCCCCCGAACCCCCATAATTCGCACCCTGGGATAATAATTATCCAGTGATTTCCGCACATTACGTTTGTTTACTCAGCTCTGAAGAGGTGATAAATAAAGGCTTAATTGCAGCAGAAGGAATGCACGCTGGTGACTGTTCTCAGAGAGAGAGAGAGAGAGAGACACTTGAAGGGGGGCGACTCGGGCTCGCGGGGTAATGGCTGTCAAGCGGAATTTGCGCCCCCCGGTAGAGAAGCGCCGCGCTGAATGGGGTTGCCCGCTACCTCCGTGAGCTGGGTACTTGATTCCGCTCTCAAACCTCCGCATGTTCCCTTCTTTTCTCCTCCTCCCTCGGCGCTTTAAATTGCGACCCTGCTCTCGCGCTCAATGGCGTGTTCACGGGGTGTTTTCGTCCCCCTTTCATCTCGTTTATAAGGACCGTGAGATATTCTTGTCCCTCGTCTGTTGTCGGATTTGACAGCGGCTCCATTCACGGAGAAATTGGCCGTAATTGGTGCAATTATGCTGATTCGCACTCGTACTGCGAACGGAACGGAGCGCGGAGGGATAACCGAAAACAAAGATCGATCAATCACGACGCGAATGAGAGCGACGCGTAACGCTCGCCACATAATGATGCCGTCAAAAGTACGTCTGGTGACGAGCGGATGCGACTGTGAGAGGAATAATTATAAGCAGCCCACCACCTGAGATCCAGAAGTCGCAAGTTTACGGGCGAAACGTTAAACGGCAAGCACGCGAGGCGTTTAGTCTCGAGCGAGTTAGTTCCGGTCGGGCAGAAGTTTTTATTCTCTGCTGTTGATTCGGTTGTAGGAAATCACACCGATAATCTGCCTTTAATAAACGTTTATTCTGATCAAACTCTTGAACGAGCCGGAACAGTCCTGTCTGTATAACTTTAAAACACTACACAGGCTATGTTGCATTATATTATATATTACACTCTTTATTGTCCGCTGCTTTAAATCCGTGGATTATGATTGGTCGCCAATGTTCATCACGCCCCAGAAAAGTTATTCCAATTATATCACTCCTCTGTGTCATTATCTTGTTGATTATTAAAGCTTTATAGTTATCAATAAAGTCCTTTGTAGCTATAAAGGTAACTAACTATAATGATAACAGCGTGCACCCGATAAACCGCACTTTCTTTTTAAGCACACACTACGTGTTGTCGAGGTCTTTAAAGTTGGGGTTGATTCAATGTTTGTACTGTTCGTCAGCTGGAAGTGAAGTGATTACAACTATAGTGTGTGTCAACTCATCGCAACTGAGCCGATTCCTTTGATCGCGGGGATAAAACAAACAGTGAAACGTCCAGTGCCGTTATACGAAATATAAGCACTCGGACGGGAACAAGCCGCTTTACTGGCTTTCGCTGACTGCGCGACTGGCTATAAAGGCAGAAATAACCCAGAGCATTATACTTCGTCGAGCTTATTCTTCACAGAAGACTTTGGGGATCTCATCGCTGTGATGAATGTGACAACGCAGCCGGATCTGTGCCGACGGAACGCGGTGTGTCTTTAAGACCCTGCGGAGCCCCGGTAACCCCACACGGCTCGTTGTCCGTACTCTCCCGACTCTCTCTGTAGTTATTTGAGGGAGGCGCTAGAGCCATATCTCCACTTTACAACAAAAAAGGCAGAAGTAACGGCACTGTCTTGAGAGGACAAATCAAGCCAAAGCTGTGCAAACAGACTCCCGCGTCTCCCCCCCTCTCTCTCCGTGGCGTCGGAGTGTTGCGCGGCCGATGCGCCGCAGGCTGAAGCGTTCCGAGGCTCGTATCCCGTTTAAATCCTGCGCTCTCCCTCTGCTGAGTATATGTGGAGCTCAAGCGACACTTCTATGAGAATCCCCGCTGAACGGCGAGACGAAGTTTGGTTGTTTTCCTAAACCGGGGGGTGCCGCGGAGAGCCGAGGCGAGAGAGAGATAGCGAAAGATGGTTTTGAACAGCCTCCCGTGCGTCTTGGTTTCGCTGTGCTTGGTTTTTTTCTCGCCTTCTCCGTGCAAAGCTCGGATTTACACCAACCACTGGGCTGTTCGGATAGCCGGCGGACCCGAGCAAGCGGACCACATCGCTAGTAAATATGGGTACAGGAACCTGGGCCAGGTACGTGAGTCCCGCGCGAGCACGTTTCGAAGCCTTTCGCGTGTGTTATTTCTCCGTGTTTGCCGTCCAGGGCTCTCTCCCCCCTCAGCTCCAGCGTGTCGCTTTGATTGAAGTTCAAACGTCAAGGCTGGGAGCTTCACGCGCAAGTTTCACAGAGTAGTTTTTTGGTAGTTCACGCGGATAAATTCGCGTTTCCAAGACTCAAATGTGCCCGAAGACTTAGTTTTTTTTTGCGCAGTAAAACCCAGTCGACAAAACGGGTCTCTGCTGACTCCCAACAACAACAGGTGTTTTTTTTTGAAACTTTAGTGAACATACGTGCTGTTTAGTGTTAGTTACCAATGTCGTTTCCACGTGTACTTCAGCTTCTAACTTCTACTTTATAATACAGAAGTCATGAATAGCAGTTACATGTAACACTTTGAAATGTTACACAGGCTAAAAGCGTTACCTCTTTTGCGTTTTATGTGTTCAAATTAAGCGATAAGAACACCCCGTGTTAAAATGATATGTAATGCAGCTTTTTTTTTTTTTTTTTTTAAATTTGTCAAGCCAAGCTTCTTACAATTAATGAAGCTTTCATCTTCCTCCTGGGAGCAAGAGTCTTCGTTATAATTTAGTTTAATTATACATTTGGTTATCCACTTAGTGCTTTGGTGGTAAAAAAAAATAGGCTGGTGCGTTTTAAATAAATAATAGGTTAATGTAAGCCGATGGCCTTAAACTTTGCTCTTCGCTCAGATCTGCCGTGCGGTTAAAGATTTCGCTGCAGCCGTGTTCAGTATTTCACAATGTGCTATCTTATCTCTCATCTGTCTTTATCGTGCCGGCGAAGAGGTCCTTCCTCAAACCTAAGGCTGTCACCTCCGAAGTCCCTGTTTACGAAACTCTCAGTGCTCCTGAACTTCTCGGCCCTCCTGTGGGAACCTGCTATAGGATCCAGGAATGTGAGATTGCCTTGGGAGCCAGTCGTAGCCCATGTGTTTGCATAAGATGCTCCCCACCAACCCAGAAGTTTCCGACATCAAGCCGCAGTTGCTTTAAAAGCACCATAAGCCCGTTTGATTCGCTCACTGGCAAAGCTTATCAATGACTTCAGGAGTCATTGTTTTTTATGGCAGACTTGTGCTTCCCTATGGAGTACAGTAGGCTGCGGGGAATGTGTCATGGCCGCCTGGTGTTATTGCACTTGTCAAATGAATCTGTTCAGTGGAAAGTGATACAGCCTCTTGAGTAACCAACCTTCCAGTCAATGACATCTTAAATAATTAATGATGCATGCCGGTTTCAACGCGCCTGTGGTGAATGTTTCTGTAGCTCTTTCCTATTTATTCATACCAATATTGTTACATATTGGACCTGCCTCGATGAGCCTTTTTTTAGTCGTTCAGTACGGCAGCGCGGTTGTCGTTAAACCTGTTATTTTGTGAGGTGCTTGTGTAATGTTGGGATTGTGATACTGTAAATGACGGTTTTGTGCGTTGTTCCTGTAGATCGGTGATCTGAAGGACTACTACCATTTCTTCCACAGCCGGACGATAAAAAGGTCGACGCTTTTCAGCAGAGGCTCACACAGCTTCATCTCCATGGAGCCAAAGGTCAGGCCGTCACTATGACAACCCCACACCTGTGTGTCTATATGGACTCCAGATCTTGCTCGTCACTGACTAGAACTCAGAGTATTCAAAACAACTGTTGCGCAAACGGTTCTGTTCACGAACAACGCTTATCTGATTGGTAATAAAAAAAAAAAATGAGGTTACCGGTGTCATTCATGACATTTGGTTGTCTTTCTTCTGTGGAACGCAAAAAGAGCTACTTGGCAGAATGCTCACGCTGCTCTTTTCCATACAACTGACCTAAACGGTGTGTAAAAATGACAAAAAGCTCTTTTGTAAAGCAAAAACTGAGAATTGGATTATTTTTCCACAGCAGCTTTTGTATCTCATTCACGCTTCTATCTCCAAGATTTAACATCAGTGAGGCCAAAAACCATTGGTGTCTACTAACCGTTTAGCATTTTTTATTCATCCAGAAAATTTTAAGGAGGGGCGACTTATTTTAAGGAGAATTAATAATGAGCTACATGAATAAAGCCGGTCAATAACATATCGATTTCACCCCAGTACTGAAAGGAACATTTATGTATAATTTTGTTCATAAGAAAGGTTAATGCTGTCTGTTTTTGCACATCTTTGCACAGTGACGTTACCTTCTTTATAATTATGCCATTATTTTCCTCCGTAAGTCTTATTACCAAGAAATGTTTTTCTCATTATTGTATTACTACAAAGAGAGAGATAATAAAAAATTCACACTATGCATGCGTCATCGTAGTGTTTATACCTTTTTAATTCATGTTGATTTTTAGAAAAGTTAAAGTTTCTCATTATTGTGTTCAAGTAGCCATCGTTCATTCATTGGATGGACGTTAAAGAAATGAAAAGCCATGAAACCATGTTGGTGTTTGTCGGTTCCTAAAGGATCTCTTCTCCTTCTCTCTCAGGTTGAGTGGGTGCAGCAGCAGGTGGTGAAGAGGAGAACAAAGCGAGATTATAAACCCTCATATCCCGGTCCTGTTCAGTCCAGTATGGCCCAGTCCAGCTCCATTTACTTCAATGATGCTAAATGGAGCAGTATGTGGTACATAGTGAGTACTCTTGCTGTACATCGCTCTTCTGAAATGCTAACATTGAAAAACACTGGAGTCTCTGTCTTTGTCTCGGTTTTCATCATCTCCTACTGCAAAAAAAACTTTTGAGCTGTTCGACTCGAGTCCTAAACCAAGGTCGAACAGTAAATGAATCATCAAGCGCATTTTATTCTGAAAGGCAAAAAGTCATGTTTGTATTCCATCACGAAAATGTATTTTCTTTCTCCTCAGAAGTAACTTACTTTTTGCTGATGTTAGCAAAGGCAAGAGAGAAAATTACTTTCTCTATTACTGGCTTTTCAAATCCCACAGCGATCAATGAAAACTTTGAAATAAACGCTATTGTGTAATGATACTATTATCCAATAACATCGCAGGCTAACTTCAGAGGGACGAAATCAGGTCACGTCCCATGTTATTTGCAGCTGAATATTGTTCAAATCAGCGATCCAGCCCATCATTGAACTGAAATGTGTTGCGAATGCTTTCATTAAAAACAATGTACCACGTGACCGATCTTCTGCTTCTCAAGGCGGCTTTTCACTAAAACGCAATGGCAGGTAGTAAAACTTTGGTGTTTTTAACTAAAACCAATTGGTCAGTTTAAATCTCACTCAAAGGAAACGATGCCTGTCACACCAGATTAGCCGAGTTTCTACACGTGAAAACCACCCAGAGAGAGACGCCGAATTTCGTAAGCTCTAACATAACGTCTAGCGGAGACGTTTTCTGTGAGGTAATCGTACGAACAGGCTCTTGTTTTCATAGCTGTCATGTTCCTCCTCCGCTCACGGGAGCCGATGGTCTGGTACATCAGCACGTAAGGAATGTGAAGACATTTTTAATCTTTTTTTTTTTTTTTTTTTTTTTTCTCCGTGTTAAACAGCCATTTAGATTCGCCAGAATGCATGAAAGGTTGCACTTTGGCTGCGGCTGAAACCTTGAGTCACAGCACACATAGCAATTGTTGTCATCGCTTTCTGTCTGCCGTCGTATTTATAGCTTCAACCGAAACGGCGAGAGTGAACTAAGCGCTTGTTCTCTAATGGGTTGTTACAGCTCTGTCAATGGTTAATATGGTTCAGATAACATTAATACTTTGACCTGAATGCATCCATTTGGCTCAGGTTTCTCTTGTTGACCTGCAAGTTGTACTTTGGGAGCAAATAAACTTGACTTTTCAGGATGGGGTCTAATTCCAACTCTAGGCCCGATGAAACTGTACATTTAGTTCCATGTGACGCATGTAATAACGGTGTCTGAGATACGCGAGGAAAGATGCAGTAACTTACAAAGATATGTTTTAAAAGTAATGTTAGCTTGTTTCCACGAGCTTGGGATTTTAAAGGCACCAAAAATAGCCAAGAGTTTTACTCGGGGCCTTGTGTTTAGCATGCGTGCTGCAGACATATTGAGCTGTGGTGATCGTGGGAGATGTGGGATCGAATCCACCCTACGCTGTGTTTCAGTCATTTTATTTTACAATAATAACCAGAAGAGCCTAATTTTCTTTGTATTCGCAAACATAAACACCAAGGCCTGGTTTCATAGATAGATAGATAGAGCTTAGCCTAAGCCAGGATTAGGGCCATAATTCAATTTGGACATTTAAGTATTTTTTATAAACATGCCCCCACTGCATTATTGGTGTGTGTCTTGAGACAAAACAAGAATGATGGCATCTTTTAAGATCAGTCAGTGAAACCGGGGGGAAAAGTATAAGAAAAAAGTCTCTTGTGTTCATCAGGGCTGCATATGTTTGATACAAAAATAATATTGTGAAATATTTTTGTCATTTAAATGTTTTCTGTTGTAATAATTTCAAAATGTAATTTATACCTGTGATGCAAAGCTGCTTTTTTGCCATCATTACTGCAGTCTTTAGTCACATAAAGTCACATTACCCACATTAAAATCATGCTAATATGCTGATTGATTTGCTCTTCATAAACATTTATCATTATCAGTGTCGAAACCATGCTGTACTTTTTCAGGATCGTTTGATGAAATGTTGTTCTTTTAAGCTTTATATTCGAGTTTAAATAACATTATAAATGTCTTTACTGTCGCTTTTAATCAATTTAGTGCATCCTTGATGAATAAAAGTATTACAGTAACACCCAAAAATATTCTAAACTGCAAAGTTTTGAACAGTACTGTAAGCCTTTAAAGTACTCAACTAATTAGATTGTTTCACGTCCTCTTATCTCTGTCTTTGCAGCACTGTAATGATAACATTCATAACTGTCAGTCTGACATGAATATTGTGGGCGCGTGGAAGAGAGGCTATACGGGGAAGGATGTGGTGGTTACCATTCTGGATGATGGTATCGAGAGGAACCACCCAGATCTCATACAGAACTATGTAAGTGTGTCTGTGTGTGTGTGTGTGTGTGTGTGTATGTGTATGTGTGTCTGTGTGTGTGTTTGCATGCATGCATGCATGCATGTCTGTTTTTTTTTTATAAATGTGATAATTGCATACTCTGCATTATATGCTTATGGGTGGTTAAGTCCAAATGGCCAATTCTATAAAAATTATAAACCTAATAAAAATAAAAAAGCATTTGATATTTAAGAAAGATGAATCCGTTGCAGTAGAAATGGAAGGTCTGAGTGAGCACACTGCATTGGGGAAATGATCTTTGTTAATAATGTGCTTTGCTGTACTGCAGAAATAGTAAGAGAATATCAGTATGCTATTCTAACATGCTCTTTTCCAAAACCTAGGAAACCGACTTGGTACTACTATATAGACAGATTCCTTCAGAGGAGCCGTTCACGCAGAGCTTGTTTTTATAGTCACTGCTTTTCCATTGTATTTCTTTCATTTTTTTTTTTTTTTTTTTTTTAATGTACATTTACTATACATTTATGTTTTCAAGGCGAGACAATGCAGGTTAATAGAGTAAAAAAAATAAAATAATAGTCATCGCCTTATTTACCTAGCTTATTAATTTAATTTATAATTGCAAATTTTTTTGTAATACAAGTTTTCAAAAATGTTAGGTGTAAATATGCAAATAAGGCATTATTTATTGAAGTAATTTGCATATGCAAATGTTCATTTGCATATGTCTCAATCTCATTCTGAACACACAGAAAATAATGTTTTCACAATTTTGGGGGAATAAAATGTAGCTTCAGGGTATAGACAGGAATAAAATTGTAAAGTTTGATATGTATAAGTAGATATTTATGACTCGGTGTAAGAGAAAGGGCTATTTTTGGGGGAAAAAATACTTGTTAGTATTGTAATTTAAATATTTTGACACCTAGTTAAAGTGCTATAAAAGAAACACGTCACAGTTTCTTTAAGATGTTTTTTTTTCCCACTAGTCTGAAAGAACACACAAAAGCTCAAAAATGATAGGTGCAGTGTCTCCCCTTAACTTCATCTTATATTTGAGAAAACAAATGTTTCTGTGTTCTTTTACTAATGGGGAAAACGGAAACTATGTTTAATCTAGTTTCCATTCACCACTAAGATGGCTTAACCAACTATAAAAACTTATGCTGCAGAGCTTCCTAGAAATGAGGAGGTCCATGGAGTTAATGTTAGCATGATGTTATGTCCATTTCAAAATCCCCTAAAGCATAAAAAACACATTGCATAGCAAAAAGCCATTTTAGTAACATTGAGATATTTAATGAGGCTTCTTAGAATTTAATAGTATGTTTTTTGTTAATAATAAAAAAAAATTCTTGTCTCATCAAAAATCGTGCATTTTTTCCCATTTAACTTCTTGCAGTGCATTCTGGGATACATGTGATACTGTCTTAGAATTTGGCTACAGTATCGTATTAGGATAGTTCACCCAAAAAATACAAATTCATTAATTACTCACACTGGTGTCGTTACGAACCTGTAAGACCTTCGTTTATCTTCAGAGCGCATATTAAAATATTTTTGAGGAAATCCGAGAGCTTTCTGTTCCAGTACTGACAGCAATATAACTGACGCGTTCAAGACCCTGAAAGGTAGTAAGGACATTGATAAAATAATCCACATGACATGAGTGGTTCAACCGTAACATTACGAAGCTGCAAGAACTATGAGCTACTTTTTGCGTGCAAAGAAAACAAAAATAGCAACTTAATTTAACATTAACTGCTTTGTCTGTATTGTGTTTCTTAGTATGATTCAGTTGTCCTGCATTCAGGTCCAGAAAGCGCTTGAATTTCATTAAAATGTCTTAATTTGTGTTCCAAAGATGAACGTTTGATGAAGATGAAGGTTTTACAGGTTTGGAAAGACGAGGGTGAATAATTAATGACCAAATTTTTGGGCTGAACTATCCCTTTAAGGTCGAGGTATAAGGCGTTAAGTGCGTTGTGCAAAGGTTTAATACACAGGGAAGGAGACCAGAAACCTTTTTTTAAATGAATGCCAGTGGAGGAGAGCTTTCACACAGTTTATCTCTAAATAAACTGACAGCACATTGGCTAATTTTGCCATTAAACGTTACGATCTGGATCAGAGCAAGTGAGCAAAACGAAGACTATTTGTTTACTGACTGATTTGGTTTTGTGTTTATGTAAGTACATGTCCAAATTCACATGTAAAATTCCCCGAATCTTGTTCACTTTTAGCGTTTTTTTAAAGTGTGCTAACCGGCACATTCGCATAATGGACGAGCAAAACCGCATTTGATCATGTTTTCATGCGTCTTTCCCTTCCTTTGATCTGTTTGCAGGATAACGAGGCCAGTTATGATGTGAACGGCAATGACATGGATCCCATGCCCCGATACGATGCCAGTAATGAGAACAAGTAAGAGTGAAGTTTATTACGCACGCACGCGCTCAATTCTTTGAGCATATCAGGCTATTAAAACCCTGGAAAGGCTTTGTTTATACAGTCCTCTCCGCCGTGTGTGTATTTGGCTTCTGATCCGGGCGCTAGTAAGAGTGTTTGGCATGTTTGTTCGGTGAATGTGGGTTTTTGGAGTTTGCTTTCTGTGCGTCTGAGGGTTTCTTAGGTGTATGAGCAAATACGGCGCTTGGCTTGCAGTCGGTGTGTGTAGAAGTAAGTGTGTTTGGCATGTTTGTTTGGCAAAAAGGGATTTTTGGAATTGGCTTTCTGTGAGAGATTATGCGCGCGCGTGTGTGTATGTGTTGGCACAGGATCAGTGTGTCTTTGGAAGTGTTTGGTGAATGTTGATATTTGATTTGTTGTGTGTGTGTGTGTGTGTATGGGTGTGTTTGGTGAGTGGGTGGAGGCCCCCATGTGTTTTTGTGGCTGCCACTCTGCCAGTGTGTGTGAGCCTGTGCCAGATGGCTCTGCAGCTTTTTTGGACCGTTCAGACCGAAAGCTTGGCCCCGGCTCTGATCCTCTGTGCTGTTGCCGTTTCTGCGAGGAGCTCCAGTGCAATGCAATTCTGCAACTGATGAGCGAAAGCTGATCCTCATCCGCTCCCTTCATAGAGTAAGGCATCCCTGAACGACAGGAATTTACTCACTCTCACGCCTTTCCAGACGTTTAGCTTCTCTTTCTTTCGTGGAGCGCAAAATCGTCAAGAACGCTTGCAAAGCTGTCTGCTGTAACAGATGCTTTTTAAAAAGACACCAGCGTTGAAGAAACATCAAATTACCGTAAATAATATGGTGCACTGTATTTGAAAGCGAATTTTCGCCAACTGGTCGCATTTGGTCTTTAAATCAAATCAAGAAATGATGTATTATTAGTGTTATTTTAGTAATATTTCTGTACTGTTATAGTTCTCCAAATCCCCCCCCTAGTTAATAAATTGAATTTCAAATCTATTCAGCCGATCTCTGGGTCTGGTGATAGCACTTTTTAGCATAGCTTAGCATAGATCATTGAATCCAATTAGACCAGTAGCATCTTGTTTAAAAATGAACAAAGAGTTTCTTATTTAAAACGTGACTCTTCTGTAAGGACTGTTTTCCACAGGCGCTGCATATATTATATTATATTATATTATATTATATTATAGTATATTATTCTCTTATTGTAGTTTTAGTTTAGTTGGTTATTTCTAGTTAGTCTTAACTTTACCTTGTGTTAACTAGTTGCAACTTTTCTCATTTTTGTTTGTTTTAAATGATATTTATTAGTTTAATTTCAGCTTTTAATTTATTTTTTAAATCATTTTAGCATTTTCGTAACAAAAAGTTAATTTCTAATCCACCAGCTCTCATTACCTTTATGTAAAGAAAACACATCTTCTTTTTTTTTTTTTTTTGTCTCTATGTACCTTTTCCATTGTAAGATTTTCTGCGCAGTTTTTGTTTGATTCATGCCTGCGGGTCAAATGGTGCAGGACGAGTTATGTGCTGAAATGTAATACTTATCCCTAAGAATGAACGGTAGTATTAGCGACTTTCGCCTTTCCTGTACCTGACACCTCTAAACGCTCCAGCGCTCCCCATCTGGAGATGTCTGTTTGAGTGCACGTACGCAGGAGTGTTTTGCTGTCGTGAGCACTATTTCCCCCTCTTAATTTACACTTTCAGGAGCCCCATTAGAAGTATTTCCATGGCCCGGGGGGAAAAGGGGAGTGTTTGACGCTGTCACTGTTTTTAGGAGGAAGCGTGTGCTGGAGACGGAGAGGGAGGTTTAGGTCTGCATGCATAGACACGCTCTATAGAATACCATCCACCTCCTGCCCTGGCTTCTTCTGTCTCTGTCAGGCTTTGAGCGCCGAAAGTTCAAAAGTTCTCAGCTCTTAAAGGAAGTATACACAACTATAATTAACTTTTGAACTGGGCATATCCTACATTTTATGTCTGCAGGAAATTAAACGGGCTCCGTTTGCTGCTGCGCCTTTAAGAGTTGCGTATGCAAATGACCTGCTTTATGATTGACTAACATCTGTTCAGGCCATAATTTAATCATTTTGCGTTTATATCTAATGAAAGCTCTTTAAAATAAAATAAATAAAATGACATTTATAATAGCATTTGTTAATAATTAGCAATAATAATGAGAAGTCGCTTTTTTTTTTTTAAAATAAAAGGTCAAAAAGGATAAACAGTGCAGGTTTATTTTCACAGCCGCCTTTTGGTTTTAGCGCAGTTTTATTCCTATTGCTAACAGTTCGGACCATGGCTGTTTTTTGGGGGGGTTATTGAGTAATTCAGTGAATCTCCCCCGTCGTTTGGCCACTATCCTACACAAGCTGTTGATCTTTTATGTGCTGGAATGTTTTGTGTTGGTTCCTCCGCTGATAGTTTGTGTAATGTGAGTCTTTATTTCCCCCGCGGTGGGTTTCGACCGCGAGCTTCACCGCCGGGGGCCGTTCTGAGTGACCAAGCGGCTGTACTGTAAATATTGGAAGTTCATATATCTGACAGATGAATGTGGGCTTTGCGCTAGACTTTCAGCGGAACCGCAGTTTATTGACCCAGTCTGACCTTTTAGCTGTATGTCAAATGTGCACCATCGTGAGCGTGCGGCTGTGGACAGTGTGCGTTCCGTATGGTTCATGGGTTCACGTGGTACGTGTGATACGATTATCAGCTTTTTAGCAAACGTAGGGAGGGTTTCAGTGTCTTGTGTGGTTCTGGAAATGCTGGAATGTTCTGTTCAGGTGTGGTTTGTGTCTCTGGTTTTCTCGTTGACCTGTATTCTGCTGGCAGATGTGACTTCGTCTCACAGCAGGGTTTTGACTATTGGAATATAGTCTGTTAGACAGGAAAGGACCGTCTGAATGATGAGTGAAATGACCGAACGCTTTTTTTTTAACGTCTGAATAACACACAACGATATGAAGATATTTTCATCATGAAAATTGTGAGAAGCTGCAAAGGTGTTAAAATACAAACAGGCAGTCTGTATAGTTTTGCGTGAATTTTGGGGTATTGCATAACGTTTGATTGAGGTGGATGGATTTTTCATTAGTGTAAATGGTTACAGTGACTTCCCAATCTTGAAAATATAAGCACGTTTCCTGACTCAGTCACTTGATTTTTAAAGTAACATAAAGATGCGCTATCTATGGGTGTACAGTTTTTATTCAATTTATTTTTGAGCCGACAGCCTTTGGCTCACTTGACCGTTATAAACCATGATTTGCTGCTTCCTATCGCTAGTAAAAATGGTTGCTGACCCCTAATTTAGTTTAACATCAACCGTAACATTGACCCTTTTTTTTTTTTTTTTTTTTTTTTTTGTACCTGAACTAATACAGTACCATTTAAAAAAATTTTTATTCCTCTATTCACCATGGATGCTTTATAGATTGCTTCCAGAATTGATATTTTACTCACCACCTTATTATCCGAGATGTTCATGTCGTTCCTCGGTTGAAATTAAATGAAGGTTTTTGAGGAAAACATTCTAGGATTTTTCCCTTTATAGTGGACTTCAGTGGGGATCAGTGGGTTAAAGGTCCAGATTGCAGTTTCAGTGCCGCTTTAAAGGGCTGTATTTTGAATGAAATGTTTAATTATTGGATAATCAGTGGAGTAATTTTCGTCTGGATTCACTGAATTAAGACCGGGATCGAGTCCACGGACCACCTAGGAGTTCCTCCGACCTTTTGACCTCTTGGCCTTGTAAATGTTTATGGTTGTGATGGCGACCGAACCCTGGTCTCATCCCGGATCTGGTGCTGCTATGGATCTTTTACAATCTTTTTTTTTTTTGTTGTTGTTGTTATTGTTGTTGTTTTTTTTTTTTTTTTTTGTAAATGGCTTCGATTGGAGACGGTGGTTACCATGGTAGCGTGAGTTTTTCTATGCAGCTGTTCACTGCTGGAGGTTCCATAGCCCGATCTCTCTCCATCTGTCTGTCTCTGTCTTTAGTGAGCGTTTTAGTGTGTTTTTTTGCGGATGATTTGTATTAGATTTATGTGGGTTTAGTTCAGGTCAGGAATGTATCCACGTTGCGTCTGAAGCGGAGAAACCGCTCGAATGTTTTCATTCAATATCTCAAATATTTAGCCGCTGTGTTTTAGCTCCGTTGGCCATGGAAGCACATGTTTAGTTTCAGCCCAGCTGTTTCTCTCTCACTCTCTCACTCTGTGTGTAATAGGTCTGTGTTGTGTAAGGGTCTCCAGTCTTTGTTTATGCAGTGTGTGTGTGTGTGTGTGTGTGTGTGTGTGTGTGTGTCAATACGCTATCATCTGGTGTGTTGTGTTGTGTTCAGGCATGGCACGAGGTGCGCTGGTGAAGTAGCAGCATCCGCCAACAACTCTCACTGCACGGTGGGCATCGCTTACAACGCCAAGATTGGGGGTGAGTTTGTCTGATTTAGATCAACCCCTGTACTTGGGAATACTGCCTTTTGTTCAAACTCACGCGCACGCAATGAATAAAGTGCCCCTGCATGCACCCAGTATACACCACAACAGTAAAAGTATGAAATAATTAGTTTGACCAAAAATGTTACATATTAAGTGTATTTTTGGGAGTCTTCAGGTTGACATGCATGCAATACTTTCATTGTCTTATAATGTTTTTACCTTACTTCCTCAATAACTCCCAAATGATTCGTTCAATGATTAATTTTTCCAAACCTCTTGTGCAACACAAATCCGCGGTGACTGGTCGATTTAATTTCCTTTTCATAATAAACGCGTTTAAGAGCACAGTGGTGATTTGTGTACTGCGTGCCGGGAAAGCACTATTTATACTGCTCCAAAAGCAGCGCTTGGTGGCAAAGAAGGCATTTGCGTCTTCATTCAGATCAACAAGTGGGCGGGCAATATATAAATTCACGTGACCCTCCATAGACGGCAACACAACTGAAATGATCTCATCATCTGTGATGAAAAGCTGAGTTTTTAAGCACCATTACTCACGATAACACGATCCTTCAGTAATAATTGTAAAAAGCTGTTCTTGCTGATCAAGAGACATTGCATGTTAAAATAGTTGTGCAGCACGAAGCGCTTTATTCTGGCTTCTTAAAAACAGCAGTTTGTTTTGTAAGCGCGTAGCTGGCGTCGTTGGCACACTGATCTTCAGCGCCCTGCATATATTTTCCCTGCTGAGTTCTCCTTTGGTCTTGTCCTGCAGGTGTCCGCATGTTGGACGGAGATGTGACGGACATGGTCGAGGCCAAATCACTGAGTCTACACCCTCAACACATAGATATTTACAGTGCCAGCTGGGGTCCAGATGATGATGGCAAAACCGTGGACGGGCCCGCTTCCCTCGCCAGACAGGCCTTTGAAAACGGCATCAGACTGGTGAGAATCATCGCGTGAAGTTCGTGTTGTTTTTCCTGAAACCGAAAGCGTCTTTTTCCATATGACGTGGCGTTCATAAATCAGCAAGTGTAATTTTTTCAGGTGACCAGTCACGTTTCTCCATCAGTCTGGCCCACCTAGGGTGTTTTCCTTTCCTTCTCACACTCACCACCTGCTACGCCGGTGAACTTTAGAACTGATTTTAGTTTATCTTTCCTGAGTCATGAGTCGCAGTCAGTAATTGGCACGTATCTTGTGCCAAAGGTGTGTTTGGAGTGGTTTAGGCATGTTTCAGGTATGTGAGACTCATAGACATCAGGTAATACTGGTCTCCTCTCATCAGAAAAGGCTGGAGGATATTAATGCTTGGAAATGATATTGTCCCGATGCTGTTAGTTACTGCTTTGAAGTGTTTCATGAAGGGCTGTCAAACTGCTCAAAAACTTTATATTTATTTATTTTTGGCATTTAGACAAAATTCCTTTCTTTTTTATAGCGTTCTCAATGATTTGTAATATGGCAATGAAAATCATCCTGTCTGGAAATGATAAACTTTTTGAATAGATGCGTTTTGTTTTGTAAATTATATCTATTCAAATATGTCTAATGTAGTTTAACCCCCAGTGTTTTTATTGTTGTTATTTGGCTAGGCAATATTTAGATTTTTAATTTATTTTAAATACCAAAATGACTAAAACTAAGATCTAAAAATATAATAAACCAATAATAAGGGCTCAGTTACTTAAATTCAAGTAATACTTTAAGTAAAAAAAAAATGTAAAAGAAACATTTAAGCAAAAATGTGTATAGGTTAAAATGTATTAATTAAATTTTTTAAATAATAATAATATTATATAAGAATAGCACAGTAATACTATATAGCTGATATAGAATCTATGTGTTGATCCTGGAGGGTTGTTTCTGTTACTAGTAAACAGTCATTTCATTGTCGATGTGTTGTCTTCTGTCTTTTTCTTCACAGGGCAGGAAAGGACGGGGCTCAATCTTTGTTTGGGCGTCAGGGAATGGCGGTCGGAGTCGCGATCACTGTTCATGTGACGGCTACACTAACAGCATCTACACGATCTCCATCAGCAGCACGGCAGAGAGCGGCCGCAAGCCCTGGTATCTGGAAGAGTGCGCCTCCACCCTCACCACCACCTACAGCAGCGGAGAGAACTACGACCGCAAAATCGTAAGTTGTCAAGAGGACGCCAAAACTAGATCTTCAGCACTGAGTAAACTTGCTTTTCATAAAACGTGAAATTAGTTTTAAACGGACAGTTCCATCATTTACTCGCCCCTAAAAAGTTACTCCACTCCAAAATGAACATTTTGCCATTACCCTCGCGTCGCTCCAAACCCGTAAAAGCTTCATTCTTCCTGGGAACACAGTTTAAGATATTTTGGATAAAAACGAGAGGCTTGTGACTGACAAGTAATGAACAGTGTCAAGGTCCAGAGAAGTATGAAAGACATCGTCTGGATTCTCCATCTGCCTTCGGTGGTTCAGCCGTAACGTTATGAAGTGCGGAAAGAAAACTGACTTGTAATAATGACTTTATTCAACGATTCAGCACGTAACATCACTGTAGAGCTGTTTTGGAGCCGTCCGCTGTGGGCACATAACAAAGAAAGTTCTGTGTTAGACACAACGGAAAGATACGTCTTGGACGTTTCTTTTATGCTTTGATTTGTGCAAACAGTGTATTTTCTATTGCACCAAAAAACTAACAAAGCTTTTACAGGTCTGAAACCACATGGGAATAAGTAATGAGTAAGTTGTGGAGTAAGTTGTTCCAAACATTTAAATATTTGTTTCTTATGATAAACACACAAAAATATATTTTGAAGAATGTTGGTAGCTGACTTCCATACAATTTTTTTTTTTTTTCAAAATATCTACTTTTGTGCTTAACAGAAGAAAATTTGGTTTATTTTTGGCTTCTAGCTTAACCCTGAACCCTACATGAGTGGAAACTTGACATGAACCTCATTTAAATTATTAAAATATTTCTAGAAAGCTTAAACACCAGCGAACATATGGTCACAATATCTGTATTGCCGTTTAAATGCTTCTAATATATTGGTATACGTTTCTATGGCCATGCATGCGTGTTTGATCTGCTTTGTTGGTCACTGTGTCATGAGAGCATCCTGGTGTGAACCGCAGCGGTTTACGGCCCACACACGGTTTTACACACTCCTCTGAGAGTCACAGAGCGACGCTTCTTCCCTGTCTCTCAGCTTGTCTCAGAGTGACTTGTGAAATTCCACACCGGCTTTCAAACTCCTTTTGCGATGCACGTTTACATTCTGAAGCCCGGTGTTACGGACGTTAGCACTTCTCTTTGTTGTGATCTCCTGCAGTTTTCAGTTAATTCGGCTCGGATTATAGTTCACCGAACCTCCAAGCTTTCGCAGCATTGTCCATTTACTAGATGACTTATATTTACACACGGCCATTATCAAGCCATTCAGACTCATTATCATTAAAGGAAACTATTAGAAAAATGAATATAATATTTAGACAGATGTACTTGAAACAAAATGTATGACGCACAAATCAGTTTCACGCAAAGCAGCTTTCTTTTGGTCAACATGATGAATTCATGTGATGAACTTGAACCTGTAGCAAAATCTGTAAGTCTTTCTCTCCCAGTGAGGATACTGAAACTGCTGTGTCCACAACTTTAAAATAAAAAAAAGAAAATGAAGTGTTTTTTATTGCAATTTTTTTTCTTGTTTAAAGACGTATGCGCTTTGAGAGAAGTCGCTGTCAGGTAAACGCACCCTACTATGTTCACATTGCAAATCTTCCTAAAGGTCCAATGAAGTGTCTTGAATTATTATCATTCAGTGTAAGCCTTTAAAAACTTACTTTATTACAGTTGACGTGATGCCAGACTTTATCCACCCCCAGCTGAAACATATTTCCACTGTCTTAATTGTTCCCTATCCACTATATAGTGCACTGTGTGCCATTCAGTGTACAGAAAATACGGTCTCTGTGAGCGAGTTACCTAGTTCAGCCACAGATTTAGCGTCTGTTTGTAGTGAAGGGGACGGGCCCGTCAGATTCTACGGAGCATCTGATTGGACAGAAAATCCTCTCAAGTGTAGGGTGAAATTGGCGAAAGTGAGACACTGTAAGATTTGAATGCTTATGTCTTCTTAGTGTGGATTTTGTCATTGTTTTGAAGCACACTTATTTATAGATAACCTCACGTTCATACTAAATGCCAAAAAATAGATCTGTAAAACATAACTGTCCAAATAGTCACACATTGTTTTTTGTATACGAGATGATTAACGCGGAGCAAATCTGAAATCCTTCACGCAGCTGAAGTTAAGAGCCTCATTTAGTTAATCCAAATGAATGTATTTCAAAGATTTTATTGCATGGATCTCACAATCTTCAAAGTTCAGTCCACGCTGCCGAATCACAGATGCCCCAAAGTGCTGGTAATTTACTGCTAAGTGTAGCACAATGGCACATTTATAGCACATTTCATTGTCAGTAAGTACTCCAGTATGCTGAAGTGCATTTAACAAATAAAACTTAAAGTTCGGCAGTATTTCTTATTTAGTTTAGTGTGTGATTTAAAGCAGCAGATGGAACAGTTTGTGGCCTTGTGTGAGACGGGATGCACTACGTTATAAGTTAATGCACTATATAAGTCAAGTAGTAATTTTCAAAAAATCTAATGAGATCTATGTATGTATATATGTGTGTGTGTACAAAAAGCAATGCAACAAAACTAAAACACGCTTGTTAAAATAAACAAAGCTGTCTATAACATCTTATTACACGTTTAGTATTATAACAGGAGCGGTCAAGTATGGTTTCAGTGTCAATACACATTCACTATTCGCAGATCAACACCTGAAACGCCACGCACAAGAATGACCTGAATTGTTTTCGTCTCTCCTGATAGATCACGACTGATCTGAGGCAGCGCTGCACAGACAGTCACACCGGTACGTCAGCGTCAGCGCCGATGGCGGCAGGGATCATTGCTCTTGCTCTGGAAGCCAAGTAAGTGGAAGCAAACTGCTGTGTGCTCTCATTTCTCTAACAGCTGTTAGCGGAAGCGTCTGCTCCATGCCACTTCAGTATAATTAGCATATTTAACCACTAATCATGCAGGTGTTATGTTGTACACTTCAGTGACTTTTTACACCCTCACTGACCCTCTGAAGGAAAAAATGAACATTCTCAAAAATCGCGATAACCAAATAGTATTATTTGGGTTTGTTATACTATATATATTATTTTGAATATCGTACCTTGTTTCAAAAGTGCAAGAAAGATCCAGGCCACTTAACTGTTAACGCTGTGTACCGAGCGGCGTACTTCCCGTAAGTTTCAACTGTGTCTGATTTCATGCAGGAAATTGAGGAAAACCTTGACATATGGCTGCCATGTGACTTTATATTCCCCGCACAATGCAGCAAACCAAACAGAGTTAGATTGTTTCGATATTTCGGGGGGATATTCTGGGACACATGGCATCCATCTCTCTCTGGTTTGATGTTTGATCCCACTGTGCACGGTGAATTATGGGAGCGAATGCTTCAACCAGACATCTAGGCAAGGAGACTTTGAGAACTACAGCTGAAAACTGCGGCCAGTGCAATTGTTTGGATTATAATAATTGGATTTTTACAAAATCCAGTTTGGAGATATTATTTAGTCACGCAAATGGTCCCGTAGTTGCAAATGTCCAATAATCAAATTTCTGACTCTCTGCTGCAGTCCTTCCCTGACGTGGCGAGACGTGCAACACATAATAGTGAAGACATCTCGTGCTGGCCATCTCAGCGCTCCTGACTGGAAAACCAATGCTGCTGGTTATAACGGTAACAGCCTTTTTTAACGGTTTTTAACAGGCTTTAAACGGCCCTGTATTGTTTTAACCACTAGATTGGACGTGGTGGTTGTGTGAAATGCAACATACCCAAAGATATTCAGATGGTTTTTTTTATTGTATGCTCCGTCTTCAGGATTTTCCAGAGTAGGCTTGGGCAAAATACCAAAATCTTATCACGATATTAGTAAATTTATTTCACATTATTGACATCACGATATAGTTATTTTTGCTTAAAGGCAGACATTTATTAGGTTGCTGTAACTTTAAGACTGAATGTACGAATCTAATAAACTGACACACATGCATTTTCTTTCTCAAACGTTTGTTCACTTAAGACATAAACGGCTGTAATCATCAGAGTACTCTCAAAGCTGGTCTTTTTGACACATAAGTGTGTGTATTTTACCATTTAATGTCCAAAATCTCCACCACCTCACCAATTCTTACTGGTACATCAATGATGTATTACCCAAATCATTCATGACCAAACATTTAATTTTCCAACAGCACAGAGGTTAGAGTTTGGATCTAAAAAACATTTGTTTGATTGCTTAAACATTAACTGAAAAACTAAATCTAAAAATGTTGATAATCTTGTTGCCAAAGCATAATTTTTATTTAGTTTACAAATATACTGAAATTAAAATAAAATAAAAAATACATTTACATTTAAAAAGTTTTATTGATGTATATAGTGATAATGAAAATCATGAAATTGTTGATAATTTAAGAAATTAAAAATCTTAGAATCAAAATATAAAAACAATATTAAAAACTGTTTTTCAATAACATTAAAATAGCAGAGATCTGCATCATGATTGATGGTAATTCTGGTGTTCATAGTAACTCTAAATCTGTCTGCATAGTTATTTTTTTGTTGAACAGTTAAGTTGTAAATATTCTTACAGTCAGTCACCTGTACGGCTTTGGGCTGATGGATGCGGAGGCCATGGTGAAAGAGGCGGAGCGCTGGAAACAGGTTCCCTCACAACACATCTGTGTGGAGAATGCTGATAAACAAATCAGGTACGTGCAACATCCAACAGCAGGTCACATTTATATCGTTAAAGAAATCATAATAAATCCAGATTTGTTTCCGTTAGAACCATCCGTCCCGAGCATGTCGTTCGTTCGGTATACAAGGCAACAGGCTGCACGGATAACGCAAACCATCATGTTATTTATCTGGAGCATGTGGTTGTGCGTATAACAATTACACACCCACGACGAGGAGACCTGTCAATCAACCTTACATCACCATCAGGGACAAAGTCACAGCTGCTCGCCAATAGGTACAAAATACAGACCTCGCACTAATCTTCAGTAAATGGCTACTTTGATAGAATTACTGCATGTTGTGGTTTGGTTCTTCTCCCTGGTGAATTTCGGTGGAAGAATTCCCAGATTTCCACTGAATTGGTCCAATATTTTTAAGTGCATTTTGTGCTGCGATGTAGCATCTGTTTATTGTTACTGCAGACTGTTTGATCACTCAATGGAGGGCTTCAAGAACTGGGAATTCATGACAACTCACTGCTGGGGAGAGAAAGCTGCTGGTGACTGGATACTGGAGATCTATGACTCTCCTTCCCAACTCAGGAGCCAAAAAGCACCAGGTACCTTCTCCAAGCAAAACGCACAACCTGTTACTTCAGCCATTCCGTCGCATTGGAAAACACTGTAGTTTTACACAGAGGCGATTTCACAAATATATAAATATATGTGGTGCTCTGCTATTAAAACTACCACAGTACCAACGTTCATTGCGCTGATTACATTTGAACAGATCAGGTAGTGTGATTAAAAGTTAATGTATTGATGTGTGAGATTTCATCTTGAACCTAATTTTTTTCTGAATGTCGCCAATGCTGCATGTTGAACATTGAAGTGTTCTGTGTGATCTGTTTCCCCTGTTGTCTGGTCACATGCATAGCATGTAATATCGGTAACACTTTACAGTAAGGTGTAATTTGTTAACATTAGATAGTGTGTTAACCAACATGAATGAACAACACATTTATTATGGTATTTATTCATCTTTGTTAATACAAATAGAGTTGTTCATTGTTGATTTATGTCCCACCTAAGGAGTTGTATCTGCAAACCCAAAGCATGGGTTTCATGGAATTATTGTACATAATTAACTGTAAAAAATGGTTAATTGTAAATAATTTTATCATTTCACCAGTCTCTTTCTTTCATCAGTGAATTAAACTGGCAAGGCAGAGAAGTGTTGGTTCTATGAAAGAGGGTTTAATTTAATTGACTCGTGATTGACTCCAGGTAAGCTGAAGGAGTGGTCTCTGATACTTTACGGCACCTCCGTGCATCCGTACTCGTTCCGCAGCGACAAGCCCCGCTCACTGGCCGAGCCTCAGCCCGATGACGAGTACAGCGAGGAGTACGTGGGTAAGCGCTCTACTTATAACGTGCATCACTGAGTTTTGCGGATATCCCATCGCAGTGGAAACTGATCGGATTCTGTTGTCTCGCACAAGGCTCGTGCCACCCCGAGTGTGGTGAGAACGGCTGTGAGGGTCCAGGGCCCCAGCAGTGCATCACCTGCCTCCACTACTTCCTCAAGTTCAAGAACAACACCAGGTACACTGCTTTTCATAACATCGGTGCACTTTAACGGCTATGCTTTATTGGTGTGTGACTGTGTTATGGGATTTAATCTACTTTTCACTAAACTTTAGTTATTCGTCTAGATACAGTAACTTATACAAATAAAATGAAAAATGCATCTTGTGGTAGAACCATTTGCATGAAACAAAAATCAAAAATGAAATGATTTCACGTATCCATATAGATCTTTTGTGTAGAGATTATAGGTGTCTTAAAATATGATTACATTCCACGGTTAGATCACATAATTAATTCTAGTCAAATAATTAATTTAATAATGACATATGTAAATAATTAAATTTACATTTGTAAAAAAACAAAAAACTAATTTCTTTTTAAAGAATGTTCTTAAAACATTCTTTACCTGGTTCTTAAATTTAATCAAAATTTATTTACATTATAAGATGTGTTAAGATAATTTGTCATTAAATCTGCACTTAATATAAACTTATGCTATATGAAGAAATGCTGTTCTTTTCAATGGTGATATTGAATTGTATCCACAAAAATCCCAACTGTTTTCAACATCGACTATCAAAGGAAATCAAATCATCTAGACGCTACAGACTGGGGTGCTGATGCTGCTGAAACCTCAGCCATCTCAGGAATAAGTTACTTTTTTAAAATCTATTACAATAGAGAAATAATAAAAAAGACTAATATTTAAATAGTAAAGTTTTTTTTATTAAATAAATGAGAAAAAGAAAACCTCCTGACCTCAAACCTTTGAACAGTAGTGTATGAGAGCAGCATGAACATATGAGTCCATTTCTAAGAGCTTGGTACATTTGTCATTGACCCACATAACTTTAGTGTGCAACTCAAACCAGTATTAAATATCCATGTATTCATTTGTCTGGTATGTAACCTTATAATGAACTGGCTCATATACAGCCAGTCACTCATTATTGCAAAATAAACTCCCCACAGAGTGAAGAAACCAACATGAAGCGTGTGCATAACATAATTAAAGCTGCTAAACGACTGAGAAAGTTTTTAATGCATACAGAAAAGTTGTATCACTGAAAGTAACTTTATTTTATTTTTGTTATTGAAAATAATTTGACATGGAGCCAAAAGATGAATTAACTCCTATAAAAACACCAAAGCGCATGCTGACAACAGCTGTGTGTCTGCTTGCCCCTGCTAACATCTCGTCTCTGTGTGTGTGTGTGTGTGTGTGTGTGTGTGTGCGCGCCGGTCACGATTACATTTATAGATTTTGTGTTCTCCGGCATCCCATTTACACAAGTAGCGTTCACATCTGGGGCTGATGGCTTTCTCAGACCCCGACTTTTGCCTTTGTTTCCTGGTGAAAGTCTTTCCTCACGGCTGCCAGATGTTGATTTTTCTGCTCTCATGCGGCTCTTGTCTGTCTCTCTTTCCACCTCCGCCCGTCTGTCTCTCAGGATGTGTGTACCTGAGTGTCCGACAGGCTTTTTCCGGGACGATAAGAAGCGTTGTAAGAAGTGCTCTCCGCTCTGCGAGTCTTGCATGGGCAGCCGCAGCGATCAGTGCTCAGCCTGCCGCCCAGGTCTGTACCTCGTGGAGGGAGGAAACCACTGCGTCAGCTCCTGTCCTGACGGCTTCTACCTGGACCTGGGCAAGTCACACTTCAGAAAACCCAACGTACTGATTGGCTGTTGAATTTTAGACCTCATGTGGCTGTTCTCTCACAGACTCGACCATGTGCCGGAAATGCAGCGAGAATTGCAAGAAATGCACCTCTGCGAACATCTGCACAGAATGCCAGACCGGTCTCAGGTAATTCAGCCCATCCACCTCCTACATGGTTTTTTTTTTTTTTTTGGGCCAGGATGTGAAACACAGTCAGAAACAGTGATTTGATTATAATATTTTTTTTTACTATTTTATGGTTAGCGAAAATGAAAAGTCATTAATTACTCACCCTCACTTGTTAGAGCTTCGTTCATCTTCAGAACACAAACTAAGATATTTTTATGAAATCTGACCCTCCTTATTTTTGTGCAAAATAACAATTTCTTAGAGTCGCAAAACTGAAGTTGAGCCACTAATGTCATGGATTTTTACCAATGTATTTACTGTTTCTGGACCCGGATCATTTCAGTTATTTTGCTGTTTAAAGCTCTCTGATTTCATCAAAAAGATCTTAATTTGTGTTTTGAAGATGAACGAAGGTCATCGACATGAGTGTGAGTAATTAATGACAGAATTTTCTTTTTGGGCTGAACTAACCCTTTAAAGTGATTTACAGGGGCAACTTTTTTGGAAGTGTGCAATCTTTTCACGTCAAATTCAAAAGTGTGTTTTTATAAGCTTTTTTTCAAAATTTCTAATCAAAACAGTTGACTCAGACGAATAAGTTGCTGATCAAATAAAATCACTATTAACAAAAGTCATCAGAAGAGCACAACACTGGCTTGTAGGTATATTTACAGACATTTAGTCTGAGAGGTGGCATGAGCGCAATTCAATTCATTAATTCATGTTGAGATTAATGTTTTAAATATAAAATTATTTAATTAACCGAAATTTTAAATATAAAACTAAAACTGCCATTAGGTGCCAACAAGTTACTTTTTTCCTCACAGAGTCATTCATTCAATTGATTCGTTCAAACGGCTGATTCATTCAGGAACAAAGCAAGTGACCGTCTTTATGAACATGTCACTAAACACTTAATTTCAAGCTTGCAAGATGCTGCGCAAGAGTTGTACGAAAAGCAATAGATGTCAACTGAAATGCAACGTGATTAGCAAAAATAAGGTGACATTTGAACATTGAATTTATGAATGAAACTGTGAAAGGTCCGTCACAAAATGACGTCACGTATCCTCACTTATCTGTTTTATACCAGTGTTAACTGTAAGGTATAAATATGTTTGAATCAACGTCTGTAAGCACATCTCGAGGACTGTATTTGTGTCATTATGTCAGGTGAATGCCTCGGATGATTTGCAGCTGTGGGAACTTGTTGAATTGTATTAACTGGTTTTCTAAACCGACTGGTATACGGAAATGCTTGACCTTTCCCCTGCGTATCATGTAGACTACACCACTGGGCTGTAATGACCGATACTTTCCTACGGTCTACGTTGAGCTGTCAGAATAAAGCCACGCTGGCTAAACGCTGAATTATCGCTGGAAACATCCTGTTACACACGCTGTAGCTCTTGGGTTCGGATGCATGTTGAAATACTGTCTCTAGTGAGCGATTTAGCTCGGGCTTTTCCTACTCCTCTCCGACGTTCGATAAAGAGGTGGAAAAAACAGAGAGAGAGAGAGAAAAGAAAAACAGGTCACGGCACAAAATCTGGCGTAATGCGCCGCAGCTGTTCTGTGAATGGTTTTGAAATATTCTCTGAATATACGTAAAGGTTTTTTCGCCCACTCATTTGGACTTTAATCCGCCATTGATCTTTTTAGACTTGTTTAGGCTACGGAAGGTACGAAGCAGGATGGCAAGGCTGCAGCGCAGATGAGATGAATTTTTCTGCCCGCAGTTTCTCTCTGTTTAAGGCTGCAATTACAGTCTTTGTAATTATTCATATGGCTAGCTGTTCACTGCTGTTTTGAGGACACTTTATTGGTCTACTGCATGAGTTTAGATGGTAGCTCTTTCATCTGGGGAAAAAACTAGCACTATTTTATAACAATTGTGATTTAAAACTGCTTTACACCAATTCTGAGAGGTATTTTCTCACACGTTATAGATGTTACTTTAGCAACAGTTTATTTTTGGTGTGTTGAAACTGGAAGTTGAATATAAAAAAAAAACTAAAAACAATAAAAAACAAAAACGGAGAAAAGTTCAAGCCACACGGAATCGAATCTTCAGTGTTTACATTTCGACACCATTTGATTAGCTGGATTTTTCTAGTTATTAGGTTTATAATATTATTTTTTTACTCACAAATAGCAGTTTCTACCCAATGAATAATAGTTTTTATTAATTATGAGCATTTTAAATGTCCTCATAAATCAGAATCAGATTCTCGAAATGGCAGTAGTAGATGAAATCAGAAATATAAAGCATTTTTGTTAAGGTTTCACCTGATTGTATTGTTTGTTTTGACTTATTTTTAATCATTTGAAGTCACGCTGTGGCCCTCTTGGAAGTTTGTTGAGGCCCCCAGTGGGTCCTCGGCCCCTGTACGAGAGCCAGTGCCTAAATATTAAGTCTTTTGCTGTCATCATTATTATTATTTTGCACACTAACAATGATAATGTTCGTTTTCGTGGAGTTTTACTTTGTAGATTCACTCTTCTTTCCCCCGATATGCTCTGGCGCCCCCTATGGAGGCTCATTTCTCAGTTTTATAACCGTGATGTGAAGAATAAGCGTGAAAGAAGTAAACAACAAAATGATTCTCCCTTCCTTCCGTTCCTTCTCTGTCTGTCTTTCTGCTAGTCTACAGGGGAATAAGTGTCAGCTGAGCTGTGAACCTGGCACCTATTATAACGGTCACAGACGAGCATGCGAAAAGTGCCACTCGACTTGCGCCACCTGTGCAGGTAAACACTTCACCTGTAATTTATGGTACTTTATTTTCCGTTTAGGTCTGAAATAAGCTTTGTTTATGATATTTTGCATAAAAGACATTTATAAAGCAGAATTTCCTTTTAGCTATTTTCTTCTTTCGGAGAGAACACTGATTAGCCGTAGCTTTTTTTTTTTGTTGGTATTTCGTATATGCACCTTTTTAATTAGCATTTAAAAATAGTAAAAGAGCATACGATCATCTTAGGCACATTTAAGAGGCGCTGTATGATGTCATTTTGAACTTCTAGACTTAGCAAGATTGTGAAGCGCCTTCGGAGACTATAACGTCAGCGCTGTTCTCCGCAGTGTCCTGAAATGGCAGCTAATTACTAAGGCTTTGCAGAACAACCAGTGCTTTGCTTCTGAATATAGTTTATCCAGCACAATGACTGTTTCTAGCTCGGATTGTGCCCCAGATTTTAACAGAAGATTTGAAATCTTTATTGTAGCGACTCGCTGATCATTCTCAAAGAATCACTGGTCAAAAAAAGCCACTAAGGTGAAATAAATACGTCTAATAATGTGGTAATCCAAGTAATGAACACCATTGTAAACAACCTTTTGAGTCAACTCTCAATCCTAAGGAAGCACATGTTCACCATATAAGAATAAAAAGGTCATGTTTTGGTAAATTAAGTCAAAATGTTGATACAATTATGTTTTAGTACAACATAATTTAGGTTTTTTTGTAAGATCAGACATCCAAAAATGGAGATAATCACAAGACATTATCAATTGTCAATTGATGTACTGTAAACAAAAATAAATAAAGGGACAAATAAATGAATATACTGTCATCGAATTATGAAATAGCATAAAGTAATATAATACCTGTGACTCATAAGTGTTATTATTTTTACTTATTTTATTTTTTTTTTTGTCAATTTGACTTAATTTCTCTGGTAAAAAAGTAAAGATTTTTTAAAAATAATATAATAGTTATGTCACAGTTTTTATGTGAATTGTGACATAATTTGTTAATTTCAGCTTTATCACATGCTTATAATAAAATGTCACAAGTTTTGTCAGTTTTTCTCATAATTTTTTACTTTTACAATAAATATGACTTGCGCTTATGTTTTTGCGTTTGTCATTTTCAACTTTGTCTCATAATTTTAAATGAGTATCTCATACCGATGTACATTTGTACATGAAGAAATGGGCTTCCATATAAAAGTCACCAGCTCAGGGAATTAATTACTATCACCCATAATGATATGTGCCTTTAAAAATGAGTTTCCCGACAGGTTATTTGTGTTTTTGTAACCAGTACGCTGGTGTCAGTGGCTTCCAGGCATTTTTCAGAGGAAACACTTTCAGGAAGAGTGTCTCTGTGTACATTCCAAAGCGTATTCCAGATTATTTGCGGTCTGGCTTTTTGGGAACATGATGGTATTCCCTGTGCTCAGGAACTGGCATGGAAGCGTGTAATGAGTGCGCTCCGGGCTTTTACTTTGAGGACTGGCGCTGCGTCTCCAGCTGCAGTGTGGGATATTACTTGGCAGAACAAACAACAGACAACGGAGATGTCCAGAAGTCCTGTCAGAAGTCAGTATTTCACTGCTAAACGTGACATCAGAGGAAGCGTTTGCGTTTAAAGCAGCAGCGGTGCGTCACGGCCTGTGATTTTTGTGCCTGCAGGTGTGATCCTACCTGCTACGCCTGCGCTGGACCCGGGGAGAGGAACTGCAGCACCTGCGTGAGCGGATATAATCTGGAGAACGGTGTCTGTGTCGTCAGCACCATCTGCAAAGATGGTGAGTACTGCAGATTCATCCATGCCGGCCGGGTCCTTCCCTTTCTTTTCTTTTCTACCATTTCTGATCTGAATGTGTTTTGCTTGGGGTTGAATCATGGTCTTTTTTTTTCATGTTTGAAAGATTACATTTCATCCCAAAATAACAAAAAAATAATAATTTTGCAAATATTTGTATATTATATATTTTTATATTATATATTTATATTATATATTTTTTAATTAATTTTTTTTTATGTGCCAGTAACAGACTGGGCTGCCTGATATTTGTATAGTAATTGTGATATTTTTATCAACATACTTTTAATCAAAAGAACTTTCAAAAGCATTTTTTTTTTAAAATAGACTTTTGGTAATAATATAAAAGTCTTTACCGTTGTGTTTGACCACTTTAATGCATCCTTTATAACTGTAACTATTAATTTCTTTCAGGAGAATAAAAATAAATAAATAAAGATTTTTTTTTTATTATGGTGCAATAAAATGTAAATGTAATGCAAAATATAATTTTTATTTTTTTTTATAGTTTTTTCTGAGTTTGAGGTGAAATGTACCCAAATATTTTTGGCCAGTTTATTCTGAATTTGGGGAACCTTGAGTTCAATATAGGCTGCATTTTTACAGTGGAGCATAATGTCTGCTTTTTCTAGCAAATTAAATCAAAGTTGGACTATCAACCTGTGACACTGTAAAAATGATTTTTTTGTTTATCACTTTCTAAATGTTTGTTCTCCTTTTCTTCCCAATGATCTTTCCTTCAAATCTTTTCATCATGGATTCCAATCACACCCGGATATCCTCCTCCGTCGACCAATCAACTGGATTATCTATATTTAAAAAAAAAAAAAATCAATAAACCCAACAAAACCCCATTCGCCCGTCATCTCTCACTGTGACCTGATCCGCATCACTTCCTGTCTGCCGCCCATTGGCGTGCTGTCTCTCTGCTCCTCTCTCCTCTTCCTGCTCTCTGGAAAGCAAATGAAGAATCGTGGGCTGAGGGAAGTTTCTGTGTGCTAGTGAAAAAGAACAATCTGTGCCAGAGGAAGGTTCTGCAGCAGCTCTGCTGTAGAACATGTTCTCTAAAGGGCTGAAGGAACTTTTCCGGCCCCACTTGCCGCTCACGTTCCGCTAATTTATATTCCAGTCGGGAACCTCGAATATGGGACTACATCGTGAGGTTTCCCGATGCCAGAACTACAACAAACCTACCTTTATCTCTGTGTGTGTGTGTGAGAGAGAGAGAGATAGAAAGAGAGAGTGTGTTTCGATAGAAGCTGTCAGGGTGGTGCGACTGGGATCAGTAATAAACAGAAAATCATACATGTCAGTATTTTGTGACCAAAGCATGGATGCCAAATTTTTGTACCTTTTTCTTCGTTTTGGGTCCAAGAGAAGAATTTGGAGTGACATGCTGAGCGTTGAAGCGGCGGTTCTTTAATTGTTCCACGGTTTCACGCGCGATGACGACAACAATGATCAAAGCCAGTTCTGAATATAACGCGCACTCAGAGAACCTCTACGAGTTTCAGCAAGACCTCTGCGAGCAAAGAGAGGCCTAAACCATAGCACAGGTTCATCCACTGTCGAATCGATAGCTGACCCCGGAGGTGCAAGGCACAAGGAGTACTTCCCGAAGCGCCAAGTATTGTACTAACACTAACGACCTGCCGTCTAGACGGGCAAGTAAGACGAACGCGTCACGTCAGGTGGTCTCACCGTTCGGAAATTCTTCACCTCAGGCTCATATCTCATTCCTGTTTTTTTTTTGCGTGAGTGCGTGCGTGCGTTTGTGTTTCATCGTAGTTGCATAAGTGGAGAGAAATGGGTTTTCGCGAAAGCGAAGCGTAAGTAAGTGATCCCCGAAGAATCGTCGACTGGGTTGAAGTGCAGGTTTTAGTCGTGGTGGCTAAATGAGGCTTAATTCATTTGATCTCACCAGGCCATCGTATGTTTTCGAAACGAATCCCTAAGCGTGCATGTTTATATCTCGCCAATTCAAAAAAGACAACTTCACGATATTAATTCTAAATGATTCTTTATTACAGCGCAGCGTCCGTTTCAGTCGCTTTCCTTTAGAACTATTTATAAACGAAAAGTTAAAACGGCCAACTAAAATAGTTCATTATTCCAGGTCTTTATGAAAGTAACAAGTCTGTGATTCACATACGTAACTGGTGCTATTGAGATAACCGAGTTATTAGAGAATGTTTTTGAATTCACATTTTCAACCAATATTTGTGAGTTCGAGTCGATCATATTGGCCGTATTTACCGTATGTCCCTATTGCAGTATCTTGGGAAACCGAAACAATACTTGAGGAGGGGAGTATATTACGTTTTAATAAAGGTCAGAAACGAGGTGAAATGTTTAGTTATACTAATAGTACTACACAACACAAATTAGACTTCTACATTCATTAAGGACATGTTCGACCAATCCGCTTTTGCGCAACGTTAAGGGGATTTCTATGTCTTTTATTTATGAATGATGTGGTTTAAGATGACGTAGCCTTTTATTTATGAAAAAGATTTATAAATGGTCATAGTTCAAACGAGTTGTGTTTTGTGGATGGGATTGTCCAACCACTTCATGCTAATTGTGTATTCATGACACAAAAAAAAAAAAAAAGTCGTAGTATGATTGTACGTTTTCTGCAAACTCAATACATGCAATGTTACATAACTAATGTTATATAGGATTACGAGAATCAGTCTATGTTCAAATGTGTTACATTTACTCTGTTCTGGCAACGTTTTTTCTTAATGTATATATGTATTTTTATCACTATTAACCTTAAATATATTTTGCACCCACGTTCAATTGAAATAAGGGGAAAATGGATGATCGAGTTTTCTAAAATTATTTTATATTTCTGTTTTTAGCCGACTGCCATGAACAGTCTAGATGAAGATGTGTTGTAGTCAGGGCCAAGAAAAATGTTTTATCATGTAGAGAAGACTGGACGAAACAAATGGTTTACTGATCTTTTTATTAATGAACTTTAAAATAAAAACAAGACTCAGAGATTAAAAGAGACTACTTTTGTTTACTCGCTCAGATGCTGGGACGTTTTCTATATATGCTATAAAACGGGTGAAACGATTTCTCATGGGGCTCCCTTGACTTGGATCCGTATGCAATCACCCTAGCAACCACATAGCAACACGCTAAATTGAACTCAGAAAAGCACACGAAACCAGTGTTTTGGTGGCGACAAACACCGCTCACATTTTAATCGTAAAAATCTCGTGTTGTCAAAACGCTCGTTTACTTTGACTTCAAGACATATTTTTTGCGGCGCACTGGTGTGAGAGCGATTCAACCTCTCCTTGTTTCCTTTTACAAAAGATCCCTTTTTGTTTTGAAGAGAACAATTCTGCATTCGGCCGAGAGAAATGCCCAGCGGTCACAATGACTTTAAAAGAGACAATATATGCGCAGCCCCTTCTTCTGACCTGTGCCCGTTTCCTTTAGAATCGGCATTTCTAAAATATTTGCGGCTCCCACGCAGCCATTGTTTCTTTCCTGTGGTGAACAACACGATGGAGCCGTCGCTATTGACGCATGCCGTTTCGCAAACTCTGTGAGAAATATCAAAGCGATTCTCGAGTGTTTTTGCAGTTTAATGCGAGCTGTCTGAGTGAGAAAAGTCATTTAACCGACATTGGCTTTGGACCGATGTTCAGTGATTGACAACTCAATTACGGTCGTGTAGGGTCATCTGTCAGAGTGAGTGAATGGAGTGTATCAGAGCGTAAGCCTGGGGTCATCAGAAGGGTCAGCCAGCTATAGGTGTCCAGCTCTCTCTAAAGGATATCTCACAGTTAAAGGTTAAAGGTTAGCTTGATGCATTTAGCTTTTCTCACATTCCCATAACATCGCTTTGGGATACTTTTGATCCATTCTGACACCTAGAGAGTAAAAAGTATGTTTTGGTTATACTAACGAAGATGTCAGTTTGACTGCGTAAGTGCTGGAATATTTTGTGGTCTGTTTTTTTTTTTTTTTTTTTTTTTTTTTTGCAACTCGAAAAATCACTTTTTTTTTTTTCTGTTTCCAATGAGGGCAATCTTCATGAGCTTGCTTTCTTCTTTTGAGAGTGTTCTGATTTATGAATCCTGCATGTGCATGGCCTTTGAATTGTGTGCAATCATAAACGTCATCTGGTCAATCCTTCAACCAGAAGCCTTTCCTAGTAAGGCTAAAGCTCTGAACAGGTAAGCACTTGGGTTTCCCTCTCTTTTTGTATGTATACATGTATTTTTTTCTTTTGTGTTTTTTTGTTTCTTTTCTGTACGCTTGTTTTTGTTTGCATTTGTATGTATTTTTTTTCTTTGTTCCATGTTTCCATGTACAGTATTTGTTCCATTTATTGGTTTTATTTTTTTATTCTTATTTATTGTGCCAGTTGTTTGCTTGATTTTAATCTACTTTTGTCTGCTTGGTGTGTTTTTGTTTTACATGCTTGTTTAATTTTCTTGCTTGTTTGCATGGATTTCTTTTTGTTTTTGTTTGTTTGTTTGCATGCATGCATTTGTTTTAACTTTTTTTTTTTTTTTTTTTGCATGTATTTGTTTTTGATTTGTTTCATTAGCTTGTCATTTTGCTTTGCATGCATTTGTTACCTTGTTTTATTTGTTTCGCTTGTTTCATTTGCGTGCTTGTTTGTATTTGTGTTGTTTGCTTGTTTTGTTAGCATGTTGCATTTTCTTGTTTTGTTGGTTAGTTTGCTTATTTGTATTTATTTCATCAGCTTGCTTGATTTTTTAATTTTTTTATTTATTTTTTTTTATACTTGTTTGCATTTTTCTACTTCTCTTAAACATGCGTTCAGAGAAATGTTATTTCTGATTCTACATACAGTCATGGCCAAAAATACTGACACCCTTGATAAATATGATCAAAGGCGGCTGTGAAAATTAATTTGCATTTCTTAATCCTTTTGCATTCACAAAAATCTTACCTTTCAGGAAATTCTTTTAGTAAGAATTTAACAAGGGGGAAAATATGACCTGCAGGGATCAGGTCAGAGGACTGGAGCGGCCAGCAGTCCTTTGAGAGTCTTTGGTCACTCAAACGCTCCTCCTCACCGAAGCACTAGGACGATATAGACACACATCCTCTTTTCTTGGCATTTTCTGTGGATTGGAAATTCTTAATTATTGCCCTGATGGAGGAAAGGGGAAGTTTTCACTGCTCTAGCCACTTCACTAATTTATAAAGCTCAGTTATATCACTTGTTTTTTTTCTCATTGTGTTTTCCTTTGTTTGTTTTCCCTCCTGTTTATATTTCTGTCAAATGGGAAGCGATGGCTGGATGATTTCATGTTCATAATCACCCTGGGCCGCTCAAAATTGTGAATATGAATGGGAATATACTTATACGAATTTCTAGGGGTGCCAATAATTGTGTAGTTGAGAAAAACACTTCATAATGATATTCTCCCCCCTATTTTGAGCACCTATTATACAATGAATTATTTTTATTTTAATTTTTTATAAAAGATCAAAAGGATTAACAATGCAGAATGACTTTCACAGCATTCTTTGAACATATTGACCATGGGTGCCAATATTTTTGGCCATGACTGTACATAAACGTATAATAAAATACTGAATTATTTACCAACAAAACATTTGTTCACAGCTGCTAATGCAATTCAAGTGTCTGCCTTGATGAAGTGGGTTTTCCGGTCAAGGATCGTCATGTAGCTGATGTGTGATCTGTATTTTTATCAGGGGAGTATTTAAGCGAGCCTGGTAAATGTGAACTGTGTTCCCCAACCTGCTCAAAGTGCACTGGACCTGAGAGTAAAGACTGCATCAGCTGCGTTTTCACCAGGTGAGGCACAAACGAATCACCCCAGAACCAGTCGAATAAGGCCCCAGCGTGTATAGACAGACTTCAGCTTTTATTCTTTGGCAGGCTTTTTGATAACGGCCAGTGCGTGCTCAGCTGTGATCCTGGGAAATACAAGAGGGAGGGACGGTGTCACCGTTGTCATCACACATGCCTCGAATGTACAGACGCGTGGCCTGACAGATGTACTCGCTGCAGCAAAGGTGAACCGAGTCGTGGCTGCCTTGCAAAACAGAGGAAAATGCAAGCTCTTAACGCTGTTCTTGTTCTGTTTTCTGATTTCCTCACAGATCAGTTTGAGGTAGAGCGGTACCTCTTTAAAGGGGAGTGTCGTGAAACCTGTCCAGAGGGCTATTCCCATTCTTTGAAGGGAACATGCGACCCCTGTCCTCCAAATTGCACCGTGTGCACTTCTACAGGCCACTGTCTCCAGTGCACCTCTTCCTACTACCCTAAAAACGGGAGGTGTGCCAAACTGGAGTGTGGACTGGGTCAGTTGCATCATAACTGCTCTAGAATATTCTCGAATGCTTGCTTGGCCTGTGGCTCTGTTGTGATGTTAAGATTCTGGTCATTTTTTTTTGGAATGAAAATTCTTCTGAAAATCGAATTAGTGGTTGAGCTGTAGGCGCAGTTTTAAAAAAACGCATTGCCATTGCCAAAATGTTTTTGTGCTTGCCAGTATTTTTCACCAATGGATGAATCTCACAAAATCTGTCAAGAAATGACATGTATGTGTATTTATGATAGATGGCGTATGAGTTATGATAGTGTATGTTTTGTTGTGTGCATTGCTGCTCTATCCAAGAGCAGTGAGTTGTTTTTCTTTTTCTTATGTTTTTGGAAAAAGGGTATGTTATGTTCAGCAGGGCATGGATATCAGAAATACAGTAAAAACTATTCAAATATTCTAATTTAATATAACCGTTTTCCAATTTATTCCTGTGTTGCAAAGCTACATTGCTCCAGTCTTCAGTGTCAAGTTTATTATTATTATTATTAGCAACGTTGAAACCAATTGTGCCGATTAAAATTTTGTAGAAATCGTGAATTTTTGTAGGATTTTTTGGTAAATAGGAAGTTTACTAAAAAAAAGCATTTTAATTTTTTTTCACTACTTTGCATAAAAAAAAAAAAAAATCCTACTGATAAAAAACACAGCAATCATATATTTGTGATCGAGCGAAAATAAATTGCGTTCATGAAACTATGACGACACAAAATGCTAATGGATCTAAAAACACGCAAAAATATACTTTTTATCTTTCGACTTTGCAGTGCTGTTTAGCAAAGACGCGTTTGCATGAGATTCACCGCATTAGACAGAAGACATCTCTCCTTTTTTTTTTGTCCTGAGCTAGATCGCTGTAGCCTACGTATATATCTGTAAATCTAACTCTATGGATGTTGTTTGGCTTCTCACGACACCCACTGCTGTTTATCTAATCTTCTTCACAAATTGTTATCGCAGTCAAAGGTGCGCGGAGCAAGAGGGTAGAGCTTGTCTGCAGAAGTCGGACTGAAATAGCAGCAGAAATGAGACGGTGGGGGAACAGAAATTCTTCTCATTAGTGGCAGACATGTATAAACGGGTCCTGCGCTCTGGCCCCCAGGGCTCCCACACACAGCCTTCCCCGTCGTTTTAGACTAATACAGACGTTATCTGCTTTTTCTGTACTTCTGTGTCATGCAATTTCCCTTTCCATGTTAGCAACACCAACCCGATGCTTGTTCTTGTGTAGGTGCAGCAGCTGACTCTGATGCTGAAGACTGTGTAACCTGCGAGGAGGGCTGTCAGCAATGCCTCACTGGTCAGTATATCATTATTTGGATGGATGTGGGCACAACAAGCATTGCTCATAAAGAAAATAAATGCATCATGTTTTCAGAAAAAAAATGTGATTATTATGTTTAACATAAATTTTTTGTTAAACGTAGAAAATAAAGATAAAAAAAATGTATTATTTAGGCTATGTGCACTATTTTTCATTTTTAGGTTATTAACCCTATAAAGCATAATCTTGACGCAAATGTCTAGGGCCTCTAAATAATTTTGTTAAAAACATGTTGCTGAAAACCTGTCAGATACTTTTTAGGCAAGTAAAAGGCATTTTAGGAAACTTTAAAAAACATTAATTTCCGTTTGAGGTTCATGTCTTTTTGTAATGAAATCCATTTGAATCCTGTAACGTTGTCAATAATATTAAATGACTAACACATTAGGTTAAATATAATATATGCACGTATATACATATATATTATTATTATTTCGAAATTAACATCTACAATAGCTATCAAAATTTCTTCATGAAAAAATGCAGAACATTTCACATTTTTTTATGTTTCACATTTGGGCCTCTAAATAAAACTGTGGTGAATAAAATTGACTCTGTATTCTGATTATATCATCAAAAGCATGATTTACCAAATATAATATTTAAAAAAAAGTATTGTTACTACTCTTATTCAGATTATTAGGCTGATGGCTTTAAAGGATTTTAAATGGCTGTAAATGCAATAAATGAGTTCAAAACGGAAGCATTTGACTCTGGTTTGCGACTTCTTCTCGAGTCGCACCAGTGATTTCTACGCGTGCGTCTCACCACAGCTTCCAGTATCTCTCTACATCTGTTATAACTCTCAAAATTAGAGTATGCCTTGTCTTGTATCTCAGCATGTGGCAGACTGCCTGCATCTGCGCTTCGAGACGTCACAAGCTGTGCTCAAAAGGACGTCTAGGTAGGCTGCACATAGCTTGTGGGATACAGCAAGTGTGTCGAGATCAAAGTGGTCGAAACACCGATAAGTGTCCCAACAACAGCCCGCAGCTTTTCGGACCATTAAAATCAGATTCACCGATAAAGTTAAGAGAAACTTGCTTTGAATCTTCCCTTCAACAAAAAGATATCTGATACTAGAAACACAAAAAGCTGCTGGAGTGGTGATGGTTCATCACGGTCGTCTTACTGCATGAATAATGCCCTAATCAAATAATAAAAGAGGCGTTTCTCGTTTTTATCAACTGGTCATTCGTGCCTGTGTACATTCATTTCTTTTTTTCGTGTGTGTCTGTGTTTGTGTGTGTGTGTTTGTGTATTTATGTGTCTGTGTCTGTGTGTGTGTCTGTGTGTGTGTCTGTGTTTGTGAGTCTGTGTCTGTGTGTCTGTGTGTGTCTGTGTCTATCGCCCTCTGCTGGATACCATGATAAATAAAGTCTGCATTTTTAGTCAAAGCTGATAAATCAGTAGTCATGTCTGCTTCTGTGTAGAGTGTATTAACGGTATGTCTTTTCCTTTTAGTGAATCCAGAGCACTGTATGTCTTGTTTACCGGACTATTATCTGTAAGTCAGTCTCGTGTTTTTTAACCTTGTGTCTTCACGAGGAGTTATAACGGATGTGCTGATGATAACGGTGTTGTCCTGCAGGCTGAAATCGAGCTGTCGCAGGATGTGCCCCGAGAGGACGTTTGAGGACAAGTTGTCCATGAGGTGCGCTCGATGTGACGATCACTGTGAGACCTGTGATGCCTCTCAGTGTTACCTGTGCGAGGAGGGCTTCTTCCTCTCAGGTGAGATGAGACGTGTTCAGATTTTGTGTCTGTGCTGTATGTGTGCAGCACGCCTCTGGAGAAACGCTATAGTTTTTGAGAGACAGACAAATCCTCATGTTATCTTTTGCTGTCCTTTGCTTTCTCAGTTACAGATGCAGAGAGGCTCATGGCTAGTTTTCACATTATTGGATAATGTTTGAAAATCAGTTTTTGTATAAATGCATCATTTTTGTGTGCAGAAAAATGACCTCCATATCAGGAAAGTTCATGGAATATAAATTAAGCCTTTGTGACGAGATGCCCCAGTTATATATATATATATACATGCATTTGAGGAGACTCTGAACAGCAGCTGGTTTTGACACACGTGCACATATATGGCATACAGATTATTTGTAAACAGTTATTTTTATTTGACTTATTTTTTTTCGCTAATTTGTATTTTTTTAATTCTGACTGTATTATTGTCAGTTTTAGGTTGTTCAGTTAATAAGCAAGCATGTTTTACAGTAGACCATCCAGATCATTAACCGTTTTAGAGTCCAGAAAATGTATTTGTTTCAGTTTTTGCCTGCTATATTAGTTTTATTTTCATTTTAGTTAATAATATCACTTTACTCAAATATGTCTTGACCTTTTTAAATTGCAGATAAAAGTGTTTTCTTTACTTTGTTTTCCATTCTCACAGTTTGCTGTTTTGTTTAGTTTTTTTCTACCAGTTTTCAGTTTTTTCATATATATATATATATATATATATATATATATATATATATATATATATATATATATATATATATATATATATATATATATTTATATATATATATATATATATATTTATATATTTATTTATTTATATATTTATTTATTTATTTATTTTAAAGCTGCAAAAGTTTTATGCAGACAGGAGTTTTATAATACACCATTTAAGTTTCTTTTGTGAGTCATGAGATGTGTTTTTATTTTTTAATTCAAAATAAGTTTACGTTTTATAAAGTTACATCAATAACAGCACTCATGCATTCGCTCAATAACTCCACTTTGAACTTTGATTTAAGCCTCCACCTGCCCGGGTAGCCGTCTGTTTACCGAAGGCCTGTGTTTTTGCAGATGGCACATGTGCGAAAAGCTGCAAGGAGGGTTTTTATGCTGACGTGAAGCGGGAGTGCGAGCCGTGTCACCACACGTGTCGCTCATGTGGCGGTCCGGACAGTAACGACTGTGATTCCTGTGAAGACGACATGCTTCTGGACAGGGGTCAGTGCATCAGCACGAGCGAGATCAAGTGTCCCGATGGGAAGTTCCTAAACGGTACAGAAAATTGATTTCAATAAGCCACTACTTTAAAGTAGCCCCTATGGGTAATGAAATACGGGTTTGATTTTGAGAGCCGCCGACGACCTCTTGACTGATGTGGTGTTGTGTGCGCAGGTCAGAGTGAGTGTGAGCAGTGCGACTCTTCCTGTAAGACGTGTTCAGGGCATCGGAAAGACCAGTGTGACTCCTGTCAGGAAGGTGAGTGAACTTCACCGCCTCCGCTCATGTTCAGAAAAATATCATAGATGCACTAGCGATCTTTGTCAAGTGTCGAGAGCCGGAGTTTATATGCGTGTTTGCGTATCTACACAGGCATGTTTCTCACCAACAGCCAGCTGTGTGTGTCCGTTTGTCCACGCGAGACTTATAGGAACGGGACGAGCGGGCGCTGTGAAGACTGCTCAGCAGGCTGTGTGTCGTGTCAGGACGCCCGTCACTGTCTGAGGTGCAAAAATGACTTTGGGCCGCTCTACCTGCAGGACGGAAAATGTGTTGCTGAGTGTAAAAGGTGAAAAACGGTCTTTTAAAGCACACAAAATGCCACATGTTCAAACTAGCGCTGCCAAAAAAAGTCTCAAAATAGGCTTTATATATTTGTTTTATAAAATATAAAATTTTATATTTATGTTTTAGATTTATATTTTACTTTTTTTTTGCTTTCATGTGTTCTGTTGCGATTTAAAAAAAAAAAAAAAAAAAAAAATTTCTCCTTAAAAATATGCAGGGGTTGAATTTTAAAGTAATTAATATTCCTAGCCTTTTTGGTTTAAGACTTTTATTGGGCAGTAATATACCTGTGCAGTGTCTTGTAAAAAATACGAAAACTGCAACACAGCCATGCATAAACAACCGTATAATCGCCCTCATCTTCGCAGGGGTTACCCAGAAGGAGATGCGTGTGCCAGCTGTGCCGTGGGATGTGCTTCATGTGAAAGGGAAGCCGATGATTGTCAGAGGTGTGAGGAAGGATACTTGCTCTTCAAACACTCCTGTGTGCTTCACTGCCCTTCAAGACACTTTGTAAAGGATGGAGCGTGTGAGCTCTGCCCGAGCGGTTGCACCGAATGTGACCATAGGGCCAGATGCAGTGGTGAGGTTCTCTTCATTATTCATCACCGACTCATATTTTATAATATATATTATACTTTATCATTTGCTGTTGTCCCAGTTAAGTGATTTCCTACACAGCTACACTACTGGATTTTGTAATTTTTGTAATTTATTTCTTTGTGTGTGTGTGTGAGAGTGTGTGTGAGTGTGTGTGTGTGTGTGTGTGTTTTCTGCTCACCAAGTCTACATTTATTTGCTCAAAAACAGTAATGTTTTGAAAAACTGCATATGAGTCCAATTCAACTCAACTATTTTCTATTTGAATCTATTTTAAATGTGATTTATTCCTATAATGCAGATCAGCATATTAAAATAATTTCTGAAGGATCACATGACACTGAAGACTGGAGTAATGACCATCACAGAATTTTTTTATATATATATTCTTTAATGAAGTTCTTACTGAGGAGTAGTACTTCACAATATGACTGTTTCACTGTATTTTAAATGTTTAATTTTTTTTTTTATAAATGTAGCCTTCGTAAACCTTTATCAAATAGCTTTTTCTTCTCTCCACACTAAAGATTGGTCATTGACTCTCTGAAGCGTTCTTGCTTTATCTTTATCTCTCTCAGCGTGTGAAGAGTACTACTTCCTGCACGAGGATCGGTGTCTGGGCGACTGTCCCGAGGGGTACTTCACAAACCTCGAGCAGAACGAGTGTACGCCGTGTCACACTGATTGTGCAGAATGCGACGGACCCGATGGAGACGACTGCACCTCCTGTGGAGATTATGGATATGTGCGTCACGGCAGAAAGTGTCTGGACCGCTGCCCGCCGGAAACATACCAGGACGGAGCAGAGTGTCGAGGTGCACGCGCTACACCTTCTCCTTCATTTGCGGGACAAGCTGATGTTGCATGAGATTTCCTACACTGTGAAAAAAAAATAAATGGGTACTGCTCCAGCGACAGGCTGTTTTTCTGTGTGATGAAGTCGTGCCGTACCTGTATGTCTGTTTTCAGAGTGTGATGAGTCCTGCCGGACGTGCTCGGGTCCTCACCCGTCCTCCTGCCTCACCTGCAGAGGCAACGCGAGGAAGGACGTGAACGGCCACTGCCAGTTCTTCAGCGGCTGCTCTCTGCGCACATTCTCTGATAAAGACGGCGAGTGCAAGCCGTGCCACAAGAGCTGTCTCCAGTGCTCGGGCTCGGGCAAAGAGCGGTGCCTCAGCTGCGACCCCAAGCGCCTCCTGCTCAGTAAGAGCCCGCCTGCACATTCCCACTGGAAACTGCTATGTGCTTTTAAACTGAGGGATAAGAACATTTATTACGAAGCAATTCCCGACGCTCCCAGAATTCCCACTGCATTTTAAACTTAGTTTGAATTTCGATTTTTTTTTTTTTTTCTTTAAAATCACTGTTTCTGCTTAGTTTTAGTTTTTTTGCATTTGGTGGTTATCAGTGCATTTTAAAGGTACAAAACTGATTTTAGTACTTTAATAGGTTGGGGTATTAACATTTACACCAGTTAATAAAATTACTGCATATAACTGTAAATTTTACTTTAAAACCGTTGAAACCAAAAACGTTGTTACCGTATTTTTTTGTTACTGTGGAATCACAGCAACTACAGCTGAACAAAAAAAATAATAAAACCCTTAATTTGTTAAATAATGCGTAACTAATAAAACTGAATGTGCAGGGTTGTGCATTATGCATGGTGTAATGTCTTGATTTTGGTCATCTATCAGATCAGACGTGTGTGTCCTCGTGCCCGGGTGGTTACTACGGAGACGAGGCCAAGCAGGAGTGTGTTCAGTGCCACGTGAAGTGTGCGTCCTGCCGTGGACATCACAGCAATGACTGTTTAAGCTGCACTGCAGGCCTGCTTCTGCTCGGACACAGCTGCTTCCCCACCTGTCCGTCAAGGTATCATGTAACTTATAATAATACACACTACATAATGTAGAAATATGTGTTTAGTGTTTATTTTTATCTTCTGGTTTCCTTACTTTTATTGTTATGTTTTAATGTAGATTTTATTGCCTTTATAAATGACGAGTTCCAATGCAAAAACCCCTAAGTGCATCTTTTTTTAAAATGAGCATTTTAATAGAAGCTGTATTTGTGTTAGGTATTAGGTACTTCGCTTTAATTGCAAAAAAAAACCCGAAAGGGACCTATAATTGCTATTAGGATACATTTACTGAACCTAAACATCGGAGCCTGAGCCTTTTTTAGATAAAAAAAAAAAATCTGACGGCATTTAAAGGCATTTGCATTTGAACTCTTCAAATGTAGTTACAGGTAAAATTAAATCAAATGCTTTGTAACAGGACTATGTCAGTTAAAAATGTTATTTTTATGAATTAAACTAAACCAGAAAATCGAATACCGTCAAGATTCGTGTCTATTAACTCGTTCACCTCTAGGGTGCAGCGCATGCATCTTTTTTGGTTTATTGGGCATCTAAGCAATGAAGTTTGTTTCCACCACTGAATAAGAAAAATAAAAAATAAAAATTCTTCTATATTACTATTGTTAATCCTATTGGAACTCTTTGTGGGTTATTGTCTTTCTACTAAATTTGTAATACATTTCAGCCTCTAAAAAGCCTCTATGTACAAAAGTGTATATATATATATATATGTCTTTTGAAATTTAAATAAAAAAAATGACAAGGTTAATGAATAATGACAGCATTTTCACTTTCAATTTCTCATGTCTCTTATTCACTTTAGGAAAGAGAACCGATGACTGAAAGGCCACAGTGAATTTTCTGAATGGGGGTTTCCCAGTGTCATGAGACAGTCACATTAATATTATAACTATGACCGCTCACCAGAGATAACTGAAACTAACAATTTACTCTTTCAGTTTGATGGGATTTTTTTTAGACTCTATGTATTTTGTGTAGCGGGATGTTCAGCAATTACCTTTTTATAACTGATTCTGCTTGAACAGGTTTAATTTGTAGAATACAAGCCATTTTTTTCACGACAGTCAGAATATTTTCTTTGAAATGGTGGAGTAATACGAGAAACAAAAGAAGCACAGTGTTACCAAAGGAGGAGGTCAATCATATCATTCAGCACTAATTACACAGAAGCACTGTCCACAGTTGACCAATCAGAATCATGTGTTTCAGGGTGCCGTCAAGTAATAGCAATGCTAACTGAATGCAGCTGAATCGTCATTATTCAAAAACGATGCTTTCCTGAAGTGTAACGCACGTCTGTATTCCCTCGGCAGTTACTTTGTGAACGCCTCCAGCAGAGCCTGTGAAGAGTGCGACCACACATGTGAGCGATGCTCAGGAAGCAGCCGTTTCTGTCTCAGCTGTAGAGATGGGTACTTCCTGTTGAGAAAGACCGGACAGTGTCTGCTTACATGCCCAGAAAACTACTTCCCTCACTCCTTAAGCAGAGATTGCCAAAGATGCCACCCCACCTGTAAAACATGCAAGGGTGAGATAAAACACTTAAAAAACTGTAAATGAGCTTAACTTAAACAAAAAATGTAAAATAAAATTAAAACTATAGTCTCATTTGTGTGTGTGTGTGTGTGTGTGTGTGTGTGTGTGTGTATATATATATATATATATATATATATATATATATATAGAGAGAGAGAGAGAGAGAGAGAGCGAGAGAGAGTAATCAACATTATGCTGTTGATTTACCTAAACGTACTGAATGTGCAATATTTCTTGAAGCCACACTTACGTATACTTGAAGTCATTTTTAAATGATTATATTAATTATGAAAATGTAATGTTTGACAACAAAAGAAATACTAAATCCTAATGCAGTGACAATTTTTTATTTATTTTGTGTTTAAAAATAAGATTAAATCATTTTTTTATCATCTTAAAGTTGTCTTTCACCCTGCATTTTAAATCAGTTTTAAGTAGTTTTGGTGCAGATATGATATGATTTGTGCCCCTCAGCCTGATTGAACTAGTTTGTCATGTGATCGACAGGCTCTGGGGCGATCTCCTGCACATCATGTTATGACGGTTTCATAATGTTTGGAGGAATCTGCTCATCTAAATGTCTAATTGGAGAATATCCCCTCCGTGCGGTAAATGCCTCTTTTAACACGGTTTTATCAAATCTGCTCAAAAGTGCTGATCCTAACTATATTATAGTGTTTTATTATTTAATTTTCTCTCTTGCAACATCGTTTATATTTATCCTATATTTTCATGCCATTAAAACGTACATTAAATGTGTGAACACCCCCTTCGTAGATGGCTCCAGAAAAAGTCCTTATTTCATTTTTTTTCTAACATGTTGTGTGTTTTGCGCAGAATAAGACGTGCGCTCCGTGTGACCCGTCCTGTAACGAGTGTAAGGGCCCGGGGCCGTACAGCTGCACCTCATGTCATGTTCTGCAGCGCGTCACGGAGGACGGGAGGTGTCTTGACTGCTGTGGAGAAAACACACGCACCGATTCCTCCAGATTCCCTGCCGAATGCTGCCAGTGCCACACGCTGAGCGGTACACGCTTCGGATGCATTCGTTATACACCGCAGAAAAAAATTACACTTGATAGTAATTTCACAAATAATCACAAAGAAACAACAAGTCAAATATACTAGTATTCTTTTGAAATGAATGTACTCCAATAATTGCTATTATTAATGTACTAATGCATTGATATTATAAATAATTATATATATATATATATATATATATATATATATATATATATATATATATATATATATATATATATATATATATATATAATTTTTTTTTTTAATCTTAAGTGCTGTTATTGTTTGTAGTTATTTTAGATAGTTAATAATTCTATTTATCTTCAGTTTTAGATTTACAAATATTGGTATTTCAGTTAGTTGCCAAGGTTAATTTCCTTTGTTTTTGTCTGTCTGTTTGTTTTATTTTAGCTTAATTTCAAATAACATTTGTAACAGGTTTAGTAACAAATAACTGCATTGATATTTAAACTGCTTTACAAATGAAATTAATTCAATTCCAAATCACTCACACAACACACACACACACACACACACACACACACACACACACACACACATATATACATACACATATACACACACACACACACACACATGAAATTATATACACGCACATACACACACACACACACATATATATATATATATATATATATATATATATATATATATATATATATATATATATATATATATATATATATATATATATATATGCCCGAACTGAGATGTTATGATTTGTTTTTTTAACTTTCAGTGTTAAGCCATTGACCTTTGACCTCTCTTTTCTCAGATGAATGCATTGTGACGCTAAGCTACAACCTCTTCAACAGCCATCCAGTGCCTTCGGTTTATCCTGGCCTTTTTGTTTTCACGGTCATATTTGTGCTGGTGAGCTTGTGGCTTGCCATTTTCCTCTTCCTGCATTTTCGGCAGAAGATCACCTTAAAGCCCACCGTCAAACAAAGCGGCTACACCAAAATCACAGACGAGCCCTTCACCTCTGCCACCCTCAGCGACAGCCTGAGGACGGAGTACTGCGATAAAGAAGCAGCCCAAGACGATGACGAGGACGAGGACGAGGACATCGTGTACATGGGGAGGGACGGGATAGTCTATCGAAAGTTTAAATACAGCATGTTGGAGGGAGATGAGGAAGAGGAGGAGGTGGAGCTGGAATATGATGATATGTATACTCTCACATAAAAAAGGCTGCTCGTTTTCTTCGATGTATGCATATCAATATTTTATTTATTACCATTTTGACATGCGGAAATCCACTAATCTTCACCAATCAACCATTAAATAAATAGTTCTTCCAAATGTCAGGATTCTGTCATCTTTTACTCACCTTCTCGGTCTAAACACGTAGGATTTAATACATTCTGTGGAACACAAAAGATGATATTCAGCAGAATATACAATAAATAGCTACCCTGAGTTTTGATTTAAGTGAATTCAAAAGGCTTGGAATAAAATGCAGGAGTATTGTTTGTATGCTTTTATTGTTTTTTTTCTTGACAGACCGGTCTCCATCCACTTCTAATGGAAAAGTGCAAATATAATGCAAATAATAATAGATTTGTAGCATCACTTGCTCAGCAATCAATTCTTTGCAGTGAATGGGTGCCATCAGCTGAAAAAAACGTCACAGTAATCCACATGACTCCGGTCCATCAGTTAGCATCTAGTGAGGCGAAAAAACCAAACCGTTTCTATTCTATGTATGTAGTTGGACTCTCCTTCTGACGGCACCCATTCACTGCACAGGAACCATAGATGAGGCAAGTCATGCTAAATTTCTTCAAACCCGTTTCGACAAAAATAACATTTACATCATCAGTCTGAGGGTGAGTACATGCAGTAAATTGTCATTTTTTTGGTGAACTACTCCTTTAAGAGCTGTAAATGATTTACGCGGTGTATTGACTTTTCAATTGTTAGCTGATTATACAGTCTGTTATCTATAAAGGATGATGAATAGGATGTTATAGCTTTTGTGGATTTATCTCGGTTAAGTTTACTTGATTATTAAGGCATGCTGAAAGCACCAGATAATTTGTATTATAGATTGCGCTGCACAGAAACTGCTGCTGAAAAAACAGTATGACGAAGAGAGTCCTTCTGCACGCAAGTCTTTGTACTTAAAATTGTGCTTTTAGCCGTGCAAATTAATTTTATCACAATATATCATAAACTACTTCTGTTAACATTTTCATTTGTTTTTTTTAATCAATTTTTATAAATTTGTTTATACATTTGTTTGTTTTCAATAATTATGTTATATATATATATTTTATTTATTTTTTTATTTTTTACATTGTAATGTTTTGCACTATTACTGTATTTTTTTTTGCACGGCTCAAAGCACAACTTTCTTTTTAAAACCAAACCCTCTTAAAAACTCAAAATGTTTGAAAGGTAGTGTACATGTGGCCATGTATTAACTACAGACAAGTAACAGGTTTCCATTCGATTAAATCCAGATAAGCCTTTGATTGCACGGGAAACCCTCGCTGAAGTGTCAGCTGATCTTTCTGGCATTGCCCATTGAGATGTGTTTTCAGGAAATCATTTTTACAGCAGCCTCTAATCCACACAAGCTGACCACATGGGGACACTTTAACGTTAAGATCTTGGGACAAAATAGACTCAGGAAATAATACAGCCGTGAATCCCTTTCAGTCAGTTATATATTCTTGAGTTTGTCATTTTAATATAGGCTACTCACCCCATGTCTTTCCAAACCCGTACGACTCTCTTCTGTGGAACACAAAAGTTGTTTCGAAGAATGTTGGGAACCGAACAGTTTTGGGCTACATTAATTTAATTAGTATCTTGTCTTTAGTTACCAACGCTCGTCCAGATACCATCTTTTGTGTTCCAGAAGAACTACACACTTGGAACGACAGAATTGTCATTTTTGGGTAAACGACTCCTTTAAATTTAGTTGGGTTAGGTCAGCTTTTTAACATAAATGTAGTTTGGTCCAGTTTCAACCGGCTATAATCAAAAGATTTGAAGTAAAACTACCAGATGACCAGTGGCCGGCAAGATTATTTAAAATGAACAGAGCGCTTATTAACACAGATGGGGATTAATATAATTTATTTCCAATTCTCAATTATTTGAAAGCAGAGTTTTCACACACACAAAAAAGTAGACAACGGTAAAACACAAGGCGTTTTCGTTTAATGATTACAAGCAGGTGTGAACAATGAAGGAATGCTAGGTTGTGTACTGTTTATGTCTGATGTAAGGCACTGCCCTGACCTACAAAATAAAAAAGAAGAAAAGAAATAAAAAGCATATGCACATCTTACCAAACATATACAAAAGCAGCGTTTCAATTAAAGGCCCATTCTGATGAACATAGATTGTGAAGATTACAGCGTTGAGAAACGGGTTTTAAAGAGTCACCTTTTCACATTGGTTCCGGTGCGGTCACGTTTTTTTCCGTCCACTCCACGTGATCGTAAATTTCGCGCGACCATAGTCCAACCATTTCGCGCGCACAGATTCGCTGCTTTGACCAACAGAAAACGGCTAAGATTCGGTGTGAGCCCGGTTTCTGTGTAAACATGCAGCCCTACGCTGAAAACGAATGAGCTTTATGGCTAATAACGTGACCGCGCCGTTCAACGCTAAACCGGCGGCACGGTTTTCAAGCGTCAGCTGGACAAGAACCCGACATGAAGAAATAAGGTAAAGCAGATCATTTGTAAACCCACTCGATCTAACCGAGCTCCTTTTCATATGTAAAAGCACTACTAAACGTATCAGATCAGAAGAAAGGGTTCAGTAATATATAGCTTCTGTACACGTTTAAATGATGTCTTCAGTCACTGCTTCTTTCTCCATCGACACAGTTTTGCACTCATACTATAAACAACCTGAGCTTTTGCTCTCTTTATCTCAACCTTGGCCTTAACTTCTGGGCACGGTTCTCTGAGAACCATAAAAAGCACTCACTTTATCTCAAAAGAGGAGGAAGGCCAATTTTACCAACGGTTTAATTCATGTAAAGAGAGTCTCCATCAAACAAAAACGAAATCGAAGTGAAGGTGGAGCAAGAACTCAACATCTAAAGGTGAATTTTACCAGAAAGAAGAGATTTCGACGCTCTCTTACTTTCTCATCGTATATCCGTAGCAGTCGTTGAACTCCGGGAAGGACCCGAATCCACCTCTCCTTTTAATAAATATAGAAACAACGGGTCTACGTGATGATACCATATGAAAACTAACGCATGCCGTGCCTGCACTCGAGCAAAGCACCGCACGGGGGACAGAAAACTAAAACATGAAAAAATAAACTGCATATTTAACAAACGGGCTTTAAATAGGCATTACAGTCGATGACCGTTCAAGATCTGACTGGCTGTCGTGGACATGGACGTCTTGAAGAAGTGATGCTCCTTCAGTTTCAGGTGCTCGGGCAGGTCCAGCTTGGCCTCCGCCTCCTCGATGTCGCTGTGAATGGCTGCTATCAGCTCGTCTGCGAGGGAGACACGACCCCGAGTTATTGAAACAGAAGCCTCTGCGAGGTGGTGTGACGCTGGGGCGAGCTCAACAGAGTCTTACCGAGCGATTTGAATCCTCTCTCGGGGCGAATGTAGCCCACCAGGGCCACGCTCAACACCTTGCCGTAGAAATCTTCCTTAAAAGCTTGGATCACGTGCGTTTCCTGTTACACAGAGACACCGTGATATCCGTTCTCAGACACAAGATCATTAAATAAGACCGTTTGATGAACGTATCGGCTCTATAGCTTGTAAGGTGTTGATATGTAGAGGTTGATCTGGACCTACCATGGACTTCTTGGTGTTTTTGTAGTAAGGGTTCCAGCCGATGCTCATCACCATCTTGTGAATGTCTCCGTTATTGACGCGTGCCCATCCGTAATAGATCCCCGTGCTGATGTCCGCAGGGAGATTGTCCACCACCGACTCTGGGAAGTTGGCTGGGACGGGAAGAGTAAAGAAAACATTAGATCTAGTGAGACTAAATACTGGCTTTACGTTATCAGTGTGTTTATATTTGAGACATGATATCTTCGGGGTGACAGATGCACAAAAAACGTGAAAAATAAGGGATAAGAATTAATTTTTTTTATTGCTACTTGCCAAATAAAAATAAGTGCGTGTGAAATTATGATTTTCTTTTTATTTTCTAGATTATGAGGGGGCTTTTACACAACATTCAAAGTGCAAGTTCTTGAAAATAATACTGTTATCGTCTCTGTGATGAATGTGAACTATACTGTATCAGTTTGTTAATAATAGAGTACAGCAGTAGAGTAAAGGTCTCATTTATTTTCTCCACAGGAGAACTCGTATTAAATAATACTTTGTATCATTTAAGACCAACTGTGAAATGTGCTAATCGACTATAAATGCTTTTGTTGAAGCCATTGCCTGCATTATTTCCAACTTAAAACAATTTAAAAAAGGGTTAGTAGTTAAATAGTCTCGTGGAAAAACTACATTACCCATAATTCTGAAGACAAATCCAGTAATTAAGTAAATGGCCAAAAAACTAATTTGATGTAGTCAGTTTTCCAGCACTATCAAAGCACATAAATATTTGTATAATTCATATGAATATTTAGCAATAAAAACACAATATATTGTCTTTCTCCTTTTAAAATAATTTAAAAATTGACATTCACCATTCTTTATTCAAACGGTCACATACAGAGTTTTGTAGCTTGTACTGTTTGCTTCAAATCAATGGTTGTAATGTTGTGAAGCACCTCGCAGCTGCTTAGTTTGTATCACTTCTTACTCTGAGGGCTGAGACATACGGGAAAACTAAATCCCTATGAGGAAAAAAAAAATGAATGGGGAACCAAGGCCGCTGAAACTGGGCGGGCGCTGTTGCTATGACTGCCGAGTCTGGCCAATCACAATCAAACAGTTGAGAGACGAGCGTAGTAAGACCTATAACCTATAAGAGAAGTTACATAATAATTTGACCAGAGCTTTTGTTTAAAAAAAAAATTTAATTGAATCAGTTTAATTTCAAGCACGATTCAAACTTAAATCGTATAACATCAAAACTCAATTAACGCGTTTTTAATGCTTTAATGATTAGTTCGCCCAAAAAACATTTACTAGTCATGTGTCAATGAGAGTGCATCTCAGTCACCGTATAATTTAACCGAGCCCTTAATTCAATAAAAGTGAATGGTCACTGGCACATTATGTCACCTAACGCTTCCCGTCTCTCACAGAAAAAGTCAGGCGGTTTTAGACAACTCGGTAGAGGTTCCTCATAACTAGTCTCTTAGGACTAGCTATTTCTCGTTAGTCTCACCTGTCGGGATGCCCAGGTCTTTGCTTCCCCGCCCGAACCCGCGGATCACCTGTCCCCGGCAGAAATACGGTAAACTCCTCATGTCGACCCGTTTACCGTGTTCACGGCGACCCAGAGATCCAGCGGCGGAGCGGACAGTGACCTGCTGTTTCTAGACTATTCTCTCTTACCGAATACGCTCCTTTAGCCCGGAAACGGCAGCTTTATAGCGAGGAGCCTAGCTCGTCTGAATGTTGAGACGAGATGAAGTGATGTTACCGGTCGGTAAGTGGATCCGTACCGTAACGTGACCGGTTGGTCAACTGCGTGTCGCACTCATCATCATTCAGCTTTTTTTTTCCACCAACGACCTTCGTCTACGTATTTCCTTTAGCATACATTCAAAATAAAAGTCCTGCATTTTTCGCTCAATCGAATGGAAACGTAAATTTAACTTAATCACTGGCGTTTTGCGTAGAAATAAATCAGCTCGTACGATTCAAATGAATAGATAAAAATAATAATTAGGTTTTCATCCGTTCATAAATGGATGGCAGGAATAATAAAGCAAAAACTCCACCGCCTGTCATCATGGGAAAAATGTGTATGAAGGGTCAGATATCATATGACTCGTCAATACCTCAATTTACATAGTTGTTATATCTCATTATAATTAATAAATACCTCAAATATGTACTTACCTGAATTTAATCAGTAGATTCACGGTCCATTGTTTTCTCAGGTCAGTGTCCACAAGGTGTCGCCGTTTGTCTGTAACACCGGAGTCTCGCACTCATATGTAGTAGGTTTTCCTTTCGTTAAATTACGTTTATTAATCCATCAATCTCAGCCGAAAAAAAAAATTGCAATCCCAAGACATCTCTGGAGACGCACAAAACATGCAGGCTCCAAATGTTTTAATGAAGGTAAAAGGAAAAATACAGTTACAGTTCATTTAGCTGTAGGCTAACGTACTTGGTCTGCTTTTAACACTAACAATGTTGCCAAATTTTGTAAAACAAAAACAATGAAGAAAGTATTCTCGGAAAAGATAATGATACAACTGATACAATTAATAAGAATGACAACAGTCGCCTGTAAACTCCAGTTTAACTGATTAAAGCCTAAAAAACAATTCATGTTCACATATTTACTGCAAAGCTAGGTCTCGTCTAATGTCTGTTACCCATGCTGGATGTAACTATATTTTAAAGCCTTCTTGAGACTGATTGGTCAGATATAAAGAGTTCAACAAAAGTGAACTTAAGAGAGCAAGATAACGTTACATGTTGGCTCTTAAACCCATATAAACTCATTTTGTTTTTTAGGCTATATTACTTCATGGTCTCGTTTTAGTCAAATGATTGCTTATAAAGTTTTCAGAGGACTCTTAAAAGCATCAAATGGATTTGTACTGTTGTAGAAAATGAATGCATCACTTATTGCTAACTTGAACTAGTCAAAACAGGCACAAATTGTATTTATTAAATGTTTACATTTTTACTATAAAGCTGCTGTGAAAGCAAGGATGGATGTTTCTGTTTTTTACATAGTGTCTTAATTCAAAAGAAGGCAGAGAATTGGGTCCGGCCATCAGTTGTTGATGACTTTGAGATGTACATGAGACGGTTGTTTTGTATGACATCTTTTATTTGATTGACATATTTGTTTTTTACGGTGAACATCACTCCTTAAATCCAAAATACTGTTATCAGCAAGATCAAAAAAGGGCAAAAATACAAATCAATGAACGTAATATGAACAAAAGTAGAAAGGAAAAGAACTTTACAATATAGATGAATTAGAGATTTCTGGTGGAAAAACTCAAAACATTTCAAGATATGTATTATAATTAGAATCTAAATGCAAATGGATGGCATGTAATGTGCATAACACAAACACTCACCTTTTTCACTAGACTGAAGGAAGACGGGCTATGGAAGCAAAATAGTCTAAAATCTCAAAATTTGAAAAAACTAAGGAACGCTTTTATTTTTCCTAGTGTCTTGCTTAAAGATTAAACATGGATGAATCATTCACAGTAAGATTGTAATGTACATTGCATTTACAAAAAGGATGTGAATTTTTATTTTAAGGTTAACTTTAAGGTGATGTTTAATACAAATCTTTTTTTTATTTTTTTGATTTACATATTGATGTACGTGCACAGCGCAGATGACCACACCCCCTCTAAATCAATACAAAAGGTACTTAACGATCACTAATATCATTTGTGGAAAGTTGGCAAAATTGAACTAAAAACAACACAATATATGCCGGTTCTTTCGGTAAGATAAGTAAATCAGCCGATTCGGTTTAAATGAAGCGTTGCAGAAATGAGTGCGCCCTGGACTGAATTCAGCAGCTAGTACTATGTTCTTCCGGACCTTAAGTACTCTGCTCTGACCCTTCTCATGTCTCATGTCTCATGTCCATGACAGCTTTCCCGTCTGTGCTGGTTAGCTCCTAGGGGACGGCTCTGCTCTCTAATGGGGAGTGTTGCAGGAACTGAGGGAGGGAAGCTTCTTCAGTCTCTAGTTTTTGTACTCTATCACACAGTAGTGTGTGAATTGATAAAATAAAGCTTCATCCCTACAGAAGAGCTCTGCTAGCACTGAACGCGCCAGAGCCTCCTCCAGCGACACCACAACAGTTTGGATCTGAAATGAGTGACTTGGTCTCTTGAGGTGAAACGGTTCTCTCTAGCCGTTGAGTCTTCTCACAAGCACATTGGTTTTTAATGTCGGTGTTACATCTGCGCTTACAACCATAATTAGTTTTTCCCCTTGCACCATTGTCCTAGTTTATGTGTAGAAGTAAGTCACTGGGCAGTTGTCTCCTGCTGCCGGCGTTAAGTCTGTGTATGGTTCAGCGGTCTGTGACGGTTTTAAGTGTCAGGAAATGAGCTGTCTTTAAAGGTTTTGCTTTAATATACTTACCTGTTGATCAGAAATGGCCTTAAACGCGTTTCAGGAGGGCGTACCGATTGTCGCAGCACAACATTTAATCCCTTTGGTAAGAAAATCTTGTTTTGCTGAATAATTTTGACACTCTTCATTGGTAATTGATCAAGAAGAAACATTATATCTCCAATGACATGAAACGTCTTCTAAAGAGCAATGGCTTTTAATGACCCTACTTTATAATTGTATGTGAAGATTTCATTTGCAAAAACAGATTAAGGTTTTTACATTTCTCAGAAATCGTGTTTTTTCATTGTTCATTGCAATTAATCTCACTTAATTGCAAGCGTATTATTTTGACTAGGTTAAATAATAATAATAGTTATTTGTTTCTGAAAATAAACTTAATGTATAACATGATACAACCACATCATCTAGTCAGACCTGATAAAAATATACACCCATACCCTGATAAAGTCTCTTTTGGCTGCCGGTTCACTCAAAAATAAAACATTCTGTCATCAATTCACAAATGAAACTAAAGCAAGTTGGATAACAATTTCTATGAAGCCTGTATACATATTACACTATAAGGGTATTCTTAAAGCTTTATATACATAATGCATTATAAAAAACCTTTAGAATGTAGTTTAACATCTCACGAATAATCATAAAAACAATCATAATATTTATGTATTATTATACTAATTTAAGAATATATTTATTTATAATGCACAATGAACACCATATTAAATCTACTTTATTTTTAAATGACTATATCATATCTTGACATTGTTTATTTAAGATCTGCACGGGACATCTTGTGAGTGGTTAGGTGCCGAGTGTTGTTTAAGTGTTTCCTGTGAGGATAATAAAAAACTGCAGTATTATACAAACACGGGAGTATTAGTAGACTTAGGTAGGGTAGGTGTAATGTTCACACACTTGAAGTACCCTATCTTCAGTGTGTCTGTCGAATAAAGTGTAGGCTATATTTAGCAGACACACTACTAATACTGTAATGAAGGCTAGTTGAGTTACCATCAAAATAATCAAACTGATATTATAATAAATGTTCAAAGCAAATGTGTCATATTACACATTCATCTGATATCTGATCTTATGGCTGTTTGAGTAGAAAGGAGTATAGTTGTTGTTTTTACTTATAAGTGGTATTTGTCAGCTTTAAGTAAAGTATCAGGTAAAATGGCAAGATATGAGACTTCTAATGCATTATAACTATGAGAAATATAACCCGTTGTAACTTAATTTTGTGTTCTAGATGATCATACTCTTAAAAGCCATAACCACAAATGTTGTAACACATTAAAAGAGTTCATATAAGTATTCGTGAGATGATACGACAAGTTATTTCTAATGCATCACGCATTCATCACGACGACTTAATCATACCCTTATAATGCGTTATAAATACAGGCTTCGTAGAAAGTGTTACCGCAAGTTGCTTCAGAAAACGAGCGTCCTGTCAGAGCCGGGGTCGGTCTGTGAGAGCGATGAACTTCCACACACCCACTCTCAGAGCGTGAGACTCGCTGGCTGTGGCTGCAACACAGCAGTAATGAAGCAGGTAATGCATGCTTAATGAAGCATAAACGCATTTAAACACAGCTACACAGGAGAGATTAACAGCTTGTATACTCACATTACACACCCACTCCAACATTATTACAACAGCAGCGCTCCCCGTCTCTCTAGCTCTCTCTCAGTCTCCCCTCGTACACGCGCTCTGACTCCTCAAACACACCTGTGAATAAAGCTTCAACTGCTCTGAAAGTCTCCCGCCATCTGTTCGCCCCGGCCCCGCTCGCCTCTAACTGCAGCTACAGTCGATCGATCGCGCTGATAATAGACAGGGCGAACGTCCTCCGTAGATTTGGTTAACGTTTTGACCACTTCTTGCTTTGTGTATCCGGGGAGAGAGCAGGGGAGTCGCGAGCCCGATTCGAACCTGCGTCACTCACCCGAGCGCCGAAGCGGGATTTAAGCAGCCTAAACGAAGTCGTTTTCAACCGAAATGAGACGAAAAAGGTGAATAGAGGGGTTGTTTGAAGCGACAGACGCGATCGTACTTTCCCCAGCTGATTGATCGCAGTAAATTAAGACAATTGTTTTTGTATTGCAAGTTTAAATATGCAAATTAGGTATTATATTTGCATATTTATGTGCTCATTTGCATGCATTTCCAGAACAGAAAACTGAGCATTGGATAAAGCCAAGTTCAAAACGGTTTCTTTTGGCGGACGAGTTCAAGCTTTTATTTTGGATATCTCTTTTAAAGAAATGTCAAAATGCTATTATATTTTAGGTGCAAAATTTAGAAATAGACAAGGGAAATGTTAATGGGTAACACTTTACTGTTTATTAGTACTTATAAAGCTTGGTCACATTTTACATTAGCTACTACTAGTGCTTGCATTAAAAAATAAGTATATTGTACTTACTGTGTTTTATATCGTTCTGTAAAACACTATTACCGCTACTGAGGTGAGGTTAAGGACATGTTTGGTGGTATGGGTTGGTTAAGATGTAAGGAATGGGTCAACAGTGTAATTTATAAATGTAAGTACAATGTAAAAACGTGCAATAAATGCATTGCACCAAATAATTGAATTTAAATGCAAGTGCATAGTAGTTAAAGCCGCTTTATATAAAGTGGGACCCAAAGCTTGTATTGATATTCATTTTAGGTACCTCAATCTTACACCATATTTAAACTTAACTAAACTAACTATTAATAAACAGCAAATTAGCTGTTTATTAAGGCAAAAGCTGAAGTTAGTAAGTTATTAGTCAGAATTATTTCTCAAACTATAGTGTAACCGTATATTTTTCTTTTTTTATTAGACGGAGATCATGAAAGGAGATCGGATGAAGATGGGTTGCAGGCCAGAAGCGAACCTGTAACACCTACGTGAGCACCACAGCTCAGCATATCTGACCTGGCTTTAATGAAACGGCTCCGGAAAGAAACAGCCCCGATACCTCAGGATTTAAGCTTCGTAAGTTGCGCGTTTCATTTTCCTCGCATCATCTGCACATCACGGGTGGTAAGTACTGACATTCTGTTCAAAAATACGTCAATTTATGAACGTATCACGAAAATACACCACACCAGAAGTCAGGAGAAACTCTCAGGTTGAAATATTGAAGGTGAAGTGTAATGTGTGAATATTACTCTCGTCCTTTAAGTACACACGTGAAGAAGTGCATTAAAAGTTGCCCCTCTCTGTGCAAAGTGTACAAAGTGCGCTTGATGAAAAAGTACAAGTGCCACGGCACAGAGGGGGTACAGAAAGCCAGACTTTTTGATTAATACTCCTCTAAATTAACTGTTTACTCTACAGACTCTTAACATTCCCAGATTATGATAATTTTGTGACAGGCAGAGAGATTGATGTTTGAGAGCTTGTTTTAATTAATGGTTTTGTTTGTCTCTGGAGAATGGATTTTTTTCTGTGTTCTTCTTCATGGTTGCTTTCGAACACTTTTTTTTTTTTTGTTTTAAAGAAGCTTTACAGCGAAGTAATGGGACCCCCGTGTGTGTTTTGAATAGAAGTGAAAAAGTGTCTACAACGATTATTTCGTGTTTGAAGGAGAGGCTAATCACACATGCCGTCATGTTTGCTTTTTTTTACTTTAATGCCGGAGTGTTTATCGCATTTTTATGACTTTTGAAATGATCGAAAACAAAATTTGATTGTTTTTGAACGTGTGTGTGTAGCGCAATTGTTAAAAATCTCTTATTTATGTGTTTATCGTCGAACGTACCATATTCCCTCAAAGTTTTAAGTAACTTTGTTTGAAATGCACTTAAAGTAACATTATTTCAAATCTTGTTTATGTTCACATAATCATAATGAAGGCTTGTTATGTCATTTCTTTATTAAAAATGCACTTACATACTCCTATTTTAGGATGAAGACGAGCGTTGTTTATTTTTTAATCTTCCAGTTAATCTTAAAGAGATCGCTTTTTGTTTGATCATTTTCATTTATCTTAATATTCAGAGAGCCTTAATACACCACTCTTTCGATATCAACCTGTTTTGTTCAGATTTTGTGGTTTTGTGTACTTGAGAAGCTCAGCTAAACGCTACGAAAATACTAGCGTTCTCTGCTGATTTAAGGGCCATTAAGGACTAAGATACATCCCCGGCTTCACAGACAAGCCTAGTCCTAGACTGAAATGTAAATCTGAGCTGTTTCAGCTGAAATAAACTAACACTGACTGATCTTAAAACACGTCGGTGCCTTTGTTTTGTCTTAAGATGTACACCAGTAATGTGTTTTTCCCCCAAAGGCATGTTTATAAAGATTGCCTGAATGTCCTAATTGAAACATGGCCTAATCCCTGTCTCTGAAACCGGGCCATTGTCTCCTAAATATCTGGAAGAAATCATTTATAGCGAGAGTCAAGACTGAAGTTGCGTTGTGAAATCACAATAGTTTAAAATGTATTGCGCGGTGAACGACACTCAAAAATAGCATAGAGAAGCCGCCAAAAATGCATGAAAATGTATTGTGTTGGTATATTTAGTTTCGTGTCCTTGTAGGTCATTCCACAGGAACTACTGACAGACACAGATAAATGGAGAGGTTGGTAGGAAGGCAGGGAGTGAGGAAGAGAGCGTGGAAAAAAAAAAAAAGTAAAGCTGACAGGAAAACTGTGCGCATCTATTGCGTTATTACCATCTCTAGGACAGGGTCGTTTTTCACCGCGGATACCCTGATGAGAGCTCTGACAATATCTAGTCTTAATACGCCTCTTAGTAACACTCTTCCAAACACGGGTTCTTCAGTAGCGATGGCACCTAAACGCGGGGCCGTCGTCAGGCGGACGTCGGGGGCCCGCCACGGCATACGTCACGCCTGAGGGTGAGCGGGGGGGCCGCCCTTAAAACTATTTAAATGATGAATCTTTATTAACCGAGGAGACTCTTGTGTTTTTTTTTGCGAGAGCAAAATATTTTTCTTCCGCCTTATAACCTTTCTAAATATGTAATGTTTTGTTTTGTTGCGGTTGCGCGCCCGCTCTCCGCGGGCCCTCCACAGGTAACGGCTGTTAAACAGTGAATTTCGGCTCCTCCGACCTGCCATCATTATGTAGAATCGCCTAAGGTCCAAACTCCTGCTCGATAACTCATGCCCCGTGCAAATTCCCATGCAAACACAGTCAATGCAAAACACATTTCCTGCTGTCAACAACATCGCTGGCGAGAATCAATCAACCGTTCATCCATTTACACTCTTTGCATACCCTTATGTCAAAGAAAAAAGCGCTCAGAGACTCCGCAGCTCTTCTGAGGCGATCGTTCCATCGTTCTGAAGAATCCATCAAGCCGCGTTTGATTGATAAGTCTGTCTGCGCGCACAGCAGTACAGCTACAGCAAATGGGGTGGCAAAGCGCGAGCTGACATAATGCAAGTCTGCGCAAGTTTGGGAGACAGACTGAGCGCGTCCGTGGGGGGTAAAAGTTTGATGCGACATGCTACAAGACACACACAGCACTCGTGATGGCACACACAAGCTGCCCCCCTGTCCAACCCCTCCACCAAGACGGAGTTCAGCGTGCCTTTGTGAAAAGTATTTCGGAGCTTGACACCATTGTGGGTTTTACGTCGAGATTTATTTTCGGATTTAACGGCGTGTGTTTATCAGTTGTGGCGCAGTTGTTTTTTGGAATAAACTTTTGATACATCCAGCTTGTCAAATACTTAAAACATGGATAATTGCAAAAATAAGTCATGGTGGTTACTGCAGTGCAACCCTCAACCCCCCTGTTTTAAGAGATGATGGTCACGGCAACAACAAAAAAAGACATTTTATGTATTGCGCAAGCAGTAGGCTATGAAGACCTGTTTACGCCAAGGACGGTAGCTTTAACAATAAGTATATTGGCTATATTAATACGTTTTAATAAATCTATGAGAATAGCAGCTCATTTTTGCTATGGATTAAAAACATAAAAAAACTGATTGGCATTTTATCTCATAATTCAGAATTTTTTTCCCCCCTTGCAATCCTGAAGTTTATTTTTCTTGCATTTCTGGGAGTAAAAGTCTCAGAATTGTAAGATATGATGAGCGTTGCCAGGTTTGCTGCTTTTATAATGCTGTTTTTTTTTAACTCACTGAAGCGAAATCCATTTTCAAATTCTATGGGTCTAGATTCCGGTTTCATCAGCGTCCAGCTATTTTAAGTCGTACAAAACAGTTTGTTTTGCTGCTTGATATCGTGTCTTATATAGAGTGTCTTATGTCGTTTTAATGTATTATCTTAATCATGAACACACTGGTTTGTAGTGCAAACTATTTTACTGTTTACTGCACGTGTTAATCTCACCCATAGGCCGACTTCCGCATTGAAGGAAAAAGTGAGTATCTCTGAGTTTTTGGTTTCCAAAAAAAGTCAGGATTGACTTGCAATTGCAAGAACTATAAAATAAAAAAGTCGCAGTTACCACATATTTAACGATAATGAAAAAAGCAATCATGACATAAGAATAACATTCACAACTATATTTTTCCAGCTAATAAACTTTAAAATTGAGACTTTTTATGAATCTTTTTTTGAATCTAGTGCATGCTTATAATAAACAGAACATTATGCATTTTTATGGTTGCTAATATAGTTATCCTTATAGTCTTTTTTTTAATTCTAAATAATTGTTGTTTTTCATCAAAATGGAGAAAATGATATTTTTCTCTCTGGTGACGTATGTGGAACTTCTCCAATCATGCTCGCTTATTTTTTATATATATATGTTTGTTTAATAGTCAATAGTTAACTTTAATAGTTATAAATATATGAACAAGCCTTAACCAGATGACCTAAACTATTGACCAAATGATAATGAACAAATGGCTCTGAGCCAGTACATTTAATAAATAGTTTAATTGTTTAGTCTGAAACAAGAGAGCTAACACAGAGAATTCATTTCTGTAAGCAAAATAATAATTCTATTCAGTTACACCGAAATGAATCGCATTCCATATCTAACGAGTCCGAACTGAATCAGAATCCAGTTGGATAGTAAGAAGCCTATATGCAACTTATAACAAGGACGCTCTAAAATAAAGTGTTACCTAATGTGACATTAATTATATTAATGAATGACTGAGATATTGATCACTGTCTGTCAAGTTCAATGACACGATTCCCTTCGGATCCGATGAGATTCATCCAGTGAATTTCAGCACTTTATTTTGATTTCTATCAGCAAGACACGTCTTAATGACAAAGGTCCTTAAAAACAAGGCGATCTTAAGGCCAGCGTAATGGATCTCACACTAGGGGCCAGCTGCACACAATGCAACGCCCCCCGTGCGGAGAAACGCCCCCCCTGCGTAAAACACATTATTCTTCGGGGGGTATGTCGAAGCGACACGACCCATTCGCCTGTGGGACCCGAGGGAGGAATATGGGCCCCCTCTTCAATCTGAGTCCCTAGGAGGGCCACCCAGCACCTGCTAACCCAGGGCAGTACTCATCAGAAAAGCATTTAGCGCGCTTGCTAACTCCAGGCCATAATTAGGGTGGGTAATTATTTACAGGCAGCACTGGGCAGAACTGGCCTAGCATAAACAAACAGGCGGCTTGGAGACACACGACAAACATCGTTAGCTCTTCGCTCATTTTCGCCCAAACGGCAAAAACACTAGCAGCATGTAGACTCACTCCCGGGGAAAAAAATACCCAAAAACTTCTGGTCTGAAAAGCAATCGTTTCCCAAATAGCTAGCACATTTGAGACACACAAGCAGGCTTATTGTAACATCTGTAATGTGCTACGCACACACACACACACACACACACACACACTCAGACTCGGATACACACCCAGACTCACACACTCATGAATATGATAACGTGTGAAATGACAGATTTATTTGTGTGTGGCTCCAGGGTTTTATCTCTAGCACAGTTCATCAACTCCTCAGCACGAGGACTGCTAACCAACGCAGCGCCTGCACATGCTAATTACTGGACCATGGTTAGCTTCAAACCTCAGATCTGCTCCCATCATAATATGTGCCCTGCTTTTTGCTTTTATGAGATTTTTATCTATCTGTAAGAATGGGAGGAGGGGGGGGAGAGTAAAGGTTTAAAAGTTTAAATTAGACTGAGACTTTCCGTAGCCTGGAGTGCATGCTACAATGCTAATGATGCTAATTGTCGCCAATCTGAATGAGCTCTTTTTGTACGTACAAATGCACTGCTATCCGTTTAGTTTTTTTTTTTACTTACCAGATTAAAATAAACTTTAATCTTCTTAAAGGTGAATACTTCTCTCTTTTAGAAATGCTGTGATGAATCTACATAGCGGTTCGCGCTGTAAACGTTTTCCTCAGACAGGAAGGATGACTGTGTACAGGAAGAAAACAAATTGTTGGTTAATCACCCCGTAACGCACTGACGCAATAATCATTTCAAGGACCGTAATAGTTATCAATTACAGTAGTCCTAAATTACGCAGTGTGTGCTGTGTACACAGTGATAGTCTGACTGTAACTAATAAGCTACGTTGTTTTGGTAGGCCCGGTTGTTTCAAAATCCTATTTGAAAGTGCTACACTATTCACTAAGCCATTTCTCTAGTGCATATTTAATTTCACAGGCAGTAAGACGGAGAGAAACGAGAGAGGCTGAGAGTGCTCCAGATGGCTCCAACGCTCCACAGAGAACTAGGCCTCATTGTTAGATTTTTTTTTTTTTTCTTAAGTTTTAATTAGCTGCAAGAACAAGAAAGGAAAAACTTGTAGGTTTTCTTTAAGGAGTGGGTGACTGACTGTTGTCAAGTAGAGTTTGCGTCTACTGAGTGAAAAGTTAATAAACGAACAACAGGCAGCGAAGATAATACTGTTTTGAGTCAGGAACGCACAATCCGTGACTATTGGTTGACGTGGTCTTTATTTACTCAGCCTCGTGTAGGTTCAAACCCATTTTTGTCCATCTATTGAGAGTCGTCGTATTTAAGCTTCACGTGCACGTTTGCACTTCTGTTTACCATATCAAAAAAACATATAAATCTTTGTGTTCCAAAGATGAACAAACATCTTATGGTTTTGGATGCGAGCGGTAGTAAATACATCTCTATTTTTGGCTAAACGCTGCCTTTGTCTTTATAATAATTTAATATCGCATTAATCTTCAGCGCATCTCAATACGAGTGTCTATTGTTTTATTACAGTATTAATCCCCAAATTCACTACATTACGATTGTTTTTCATTTTTAGCTTATTTCGTCATTTATTTAGACGATATAGCATTAACTGTTTATTGATTATCACATTTATTAATTATATTTCATTTCAGTAAGGTATTATGGGTTTCGGTGCTCTTTCAGAGCGTTTGTACGCATGTAAAAAAAAAAAAATACCGTCTTAGCTTGGGGTGTTTTTAAGGCTTTCTGAAGCACTGCGATCTTCCATGGTTATTGTCACACTTGACTGAGTAAGTATCATTCTGTCATCTGCACAAACACACAGAGTGAAACACACACACACACACACACACACACACACACACACACGCACGCACACTTTAATGCACTAATCAAAGCAAGCTTATTTAGTCTTTTGTAAAGCATTTACGGCCTGATCCTAAATGCTGCGCTCGTGGCTTTGTTCTCTTCTCAAACACAATTAGAAGATAATATATAAATATATACATACTGCAAATGACATGCATATGACGGCTTCATTTGAAGCCCGCTCAGGTCATTAGTAACCCAACAGGGCGCTACAGAGCCGCCGGTCCCTTTCTGCCAGTCGACCAGTGGAGATTTATTTGATATTAACTCCCTAATGGCCTAGCTCCTTTTCTAGTAAAATATGCACAAAAGTCCAACGCGAACACTGCCATTCAGTTGAATGCTTATTTATTCACTAAACGAGGATCTAATGTTCAATGTTCCCTGGACGCTAAGGTAGTTCTGGGGGAGGAAGGCTTCCCCCTACAGCTATATACATCATTTATTTTACACATATCCCGGTATCACACACTGGGCAGCGAGGGGAGAAGAACGACTTTATGAAAATCAGAACAGTGAGTGTTACGGGGGACATTAAGAGTTGGAGGGGGAGAGCTGTGAATGGAAGTGAAAGAGCTTCGGTGCTGGAGAGAGACGACGTCTCTCGCCCGCCACCCACAAGCATAGCGGGCTGCGCTCGACACCCCTCTGATAGGAAGCGGGCTCTCGCTTACCGCGTCTCTTCCACTCCCAGGCCCTCGCAGCCCCGACAAATGGTCGTTATCGCACAGTTTCGCTTTCCACATCCGCTTCTTTAAGGCATTAGGAAGGATGCCCGTCTAAACACACTGTTAATTTAGCCGTAGCGCTCACTGTCACGAGGCTGGGCTGAGATTGAGTTAAGATGACGCTGACGAATCTTACAAGACTTGACTAAAAACCAGTGACCTCACTGAAATGAAATGAAAAACTCTCATTAGCTCTCATTAACACTTTAACATCCATTTATGTTTTAACCTTACTTTCTCAAATAATAATTCAAAATAATACCACTTTTCCTAAACTAATAATACTAAAAGTGCTATCAGTACTACTAATATTTCATATAAATTTTTTTACATTTTATATATTAATCTTTAATATATTACAGTATAATACAATTCACATTTATTTATATATATAATTTGACTATATACATATGATCACCTATAATCCTAACAAATAATTAAAATAATCCCCCTCCAATAATATTACTAATACTATTTTTTTCAAAGTTCTGTTGCTCAGTATATTCATTTCATTTCATATGAATAACTTTTAATATAATCATAGCATTTTAGCATGATTGGAAATAGTTATTTTTTTTTTCATCCACAATAGCTTCAAATACAAGTATTATTATAATACCAGTAATATATATTTTTCATTATAATATACAATAATATAATATTAAATAAAATGTTTTATTATTTAAATAATATATCATATCAAATATTTATCTGCTACAGCTTCAGTGGGATTACTAATATAATGTAATATAATTCATCAACAATATTTTTTTCTTTATCTTGAACGCCAGATAGACGGGTAGATGTGCAATCCTCTACATCACACACGACCCGACATAAACACCCCACGGTTCAGGGCGGATCCTGTCCAGGACACGTTGAGTGTGAAGAAGGTCCTAATAGACGCATTTGACATATAGTGACTGATTACAGCAAGCCAGAGGTTCACTACGGTGTGTTTAGCTTATAAAGAGTAAAATGGATTTTGGAAGGTCTGGTGGTAATGGATTACAGCAGGTCTGAAAATAGCAGGAATATGTTGATGTAGGTGCGAAACAAGCGTAGTTAATGAATTGTGGCAGGTATGAGGAATAAGGAACGGATTGCAGAAGGTAAGGAGTAACCGCAGGGAAAGGGCCGTGGTAGGTAAGGGCCACTGACTGTGGGCCCCTGGGTGTGTGTGTGGCGGGGGAGACCGACTCTGCCAACTGCACGATTCACTAAGCTCTCACCAGGGGAGAGAGAGAGAGAGAGTTTTAATGCGTATGTGTGAGCGAGAGAGAGAAGCGAGCGAAAGAGAGGGGGAAAAAATACAAACACAGAAAAAACGAAACGTATATTCCTTTTTTAAGTGCGAGAATGGCTTTTGTACTCAACCGCGTGTGTCGGCCTGATCTGCAGGTAGCAAGATGAATGAGTTTGCCTGCATAAATATACAGACCAGAGGCGACGGGAAGCAGAGACAATTATATAAATCCACCTCAAGTGCGCCATTTTGAAGATACCGTCGATGAGTTTATTGACTGATAAAGCCTAATCTTAAAACTTTGCTGTAGGGTCGATGCTTTGAAATATCTCTTACAGAGGTTGAGCGCTAGGCACGTGCCCCGATGTAACCGACCTAGCGTTCATAAACTTTAAAACGGGCATTAAAGCGGACGCCTAAACTTATGGGGGGACTTCCGCGTCACACTTAAAGCGATCCTATGTTAATCGGCACCCATAAATCATTCGGCGGCCGTGAAGTCCTCTTGCTGGTGCCAAAGTCCCATTTCCCAACAGGACCACTCTAATTGATTTAAATGCTTCGTCCTTGCGGCAACGCGACTACGCTCGCTTAGTAAGGGGTCTTTAACGTTATTATTATTACTACCGTGATTGCGACTTTCTCCATTTCCTATCGTACGACTGGAGTCAGAATCTCTCGCCCAAAGCTGAACAAAATAATTATTAGCATCTTGGAACAAACAGACGAACCCCACCCCACCCCTCATCCTCGCCTCGCGGCCCGGAGCCGACCCCCTCCTCGCGCGCTCATCTCCCCGTCTCCGCTTTTGCCACGTTCAGCCCTTTAATTTATGCAAAATTAATTGATATATCTTTTATAATTGATGTGCTGTAAAATTAATGAGTAATTTATGTAATTAGTCAATTAAGGCTAATCCCGGCATATGTTCAGCATGCCCAGAAGGTGCACTTTACAAGTTGTTATTTGTCCAGGAGTTGAATGCAGCGAAAGCCGTCTAATTAATTTCCTATGCGTATCAGCGTGTTGTCTACTTAACACCGCGCTTTGTGGGAGCAGGTTTAATATTGATCTAAACAACACGGTGAGGAGGAACGGCAGCCTCGCAGGGGCCTTCCGGTGCCAAGCGCGCGGCGCGATGCGCGCGTCAAAGGCGCTTCTAAACACGCGCTACTCGTCAGCGGTCAAGTTGCATTTCAAAAGACATTAAGCGCGGGACATAATGGCGCTGGGTGTGAAATATGCATGCGTTTCGTTCGCCGGTGACCCTTTAAACTAGAGGAACACCGGAGCTCTTCAGGAACATAATGAGAAAGATCTGTTGGCTAATTAATTGACACCGTTTTGAATATTCATCGCTAATATAACCGCTACGCCTTTAATTATATTGTTGGACATCTCTCTCAGGAAGCTAAATCACCGAAGGCTTAATTAATGTAATGTATTCGCGAGCCGCCGGGAACCGCGCGAGAAGGCGCCCGGCGGGAGCGTGCCGTGACACCTGGCCGGGCGAGTGCGGCGGCGCTTTTGTTGTTCTGTTTACCGGAGCGCCTGTTCTCGGGGGTTGCGGGGTAGGAAGTGTTTATCCTTGTGAAATACGAGCAAAGTGCAAACAGCTTGACAGGTTGATTCTGACTCCGGTGGAAAAAAAACGGGCGCGCAGACGCGTGCGCTTCCGTGCGACTTGTCGCGGATATTTCACCTGAAATCACTCAAGAGTTGTGAAAGGGTGTGTGGAATCATGGGAGCCACGCGTTTGTCTATCACCGGGGTCAAGTTTTCGTAAAAGCTGTCTAGTTTATGATGGATCATATTCAGGGAAGGGAAATTATGAATAGATCCTTTTTTTTTTTTTTTTTTTTTTTGTGAAGATGCGGTTTCTTTATTCATTCTCTACAGTGGTCTTTCTATTTTCAGCACAATTTCTAGCTTAAGTGGTGCAAAAAAAAAATCGTGGTTTGCTTGGGCAAAAATGAGTTTGTTTGATAAGTTAAGAGATCTATGATCTGTAGATCTGAGGACAATTTTGTGGTTCGCAAAACTAACAATAGGATAAATAAAAAAACACATTTATTCCCCAAGCTGCTCCTAATATGTTAATATGGATATCATATGAGTGCCGTATATCAAACGATTAAATTATAATATTTTACTATAATTTAAATGGATTTTATTCAATAAATAAAAGTTGGTGCATGTGTGATTTACTGAAAAATGTAATGCAAAGAAATAAATACAAATTTAAATCCCTATTGCCGTTTTATTTTTTTTTAAATGTTTAGAACAGAAAATAGTGACTATATATAAGAAAAACGATGCTATTTTTATGACTGTTTTCATAGCTACATTAACTATAACTTTCAAAATGTATAATGCACAAGTGTTATAATGAAAGTGCATCACCTAAAGTTGATCAGCTGTGGTGTAATGAGACAGAGCACATTATTCACACGAACACAAATCAGCATCAGGGCATAACACATAGCCTGCATTACATAAATAATGCTGCAGCTGTAACAAAACAGCAAAAATATCAAACAATGAACAAAATTATTTTAATTAACAAAGATATTATATAACTTTTTATAAAATATATAAATTGGTGTGCTGGTTTGCACAGGAAATAGAATGTCTTTTTTTTTTTAGGCTATAGCCCATAGTCTCTTTCTCTTAAAGAACGGCTTTATTTACAATATTTTACATTTTTAGTTTTACCGTTCATTTAGCGAAAATTAAACCAGTGCGAACAACGCAAGACAAACATTTCTATTTGAATAAAGTCTAAAGTAACTTCAACGAAGTTCGATTTTATGGAATTCGCAAACATTCGTTTCAAACAATTCCAGCGCGCGGTATGGGGATCGTTCACGTCATTAGTCTTGCGGCGCGTGTTATCATTATCAGACTCATTAGCGAGCGCGCGCCGCGCTTTGCCTCTGATTGGTACAGATGACTAGGACTAAACGCACATGAAGTCAGACCCTTCCCCTATTTACCCCTTATTCGTCCTAAAGTCAGTGTCATCATAATAAAAACGCGACTAGCGGGGGGTCTGGACCTCTGCCATTCTTACAAAAGCGTCGCGGATCCTCGGCGAGTGGAAGCCGAGCGCGCGCGTCCTCCGAGAGAACTTCCCGCGCTCTGAGAGGAGTAACGTCAGACAGGTAACTTTCAAACCGTCCCGTTGTCTCTTTTGCGTACTTGTGGATTTTGAACTTTGCGCGTATTCGCGAACCAGCTTTAAACGCGTCAAACAAACGGTTGAAGTCAATCAAAAATAGGCTGCTGAATGACTTTTTTATGTCAACGGACGATATGCTGGCTTGCTTCTGACTGATCCCCAAGAGATTTTCAAAAATGCCTCGGCCGGGCAAGAACTCGTACAGCGACCAGAAACCTCCGTACTCGTACATCTCTCTGACCGCCATGGCCATTCAAAGCTCCTCCGAGAAGATGCTCCCCCTCAGCGACATCTACAAATTCATCATGGACCGCTTCCCGTATTACCGCGAGAACACTCAGCGCTGGCAGAACTCGCTCCGCCACAACCTTTCCTTCAACGACTGCTTCATCAAGATCCCCCGGCGGCCCGACCAGCCGGGAAAGGGCAGCTTCTGGGCCCTGCACCCGGACTGTGGAGACATGTTCGAGAACGGCAGCTTCCTGCGCCGCCGCAAGCGCTTCAAACTCCTCCGGGTGGAGCATTCGGCATGCAAGAGCGGCCCCGTGCTGCACTCCTACCACTCTCACGCCCAGCATGCCTTGCACCAATCCCACCACCACTCGGGCAAGCTGGGCGTGGGACACCCGGAGTACCTGGGCACCGTGGGGCGGCTCTCGCACTTCCAGAGCTACACGCTTGGCGGCGGACAGAGCGGCAGCTTCAAGCACCCGTTCGCCATCGAGAGCCTGATTGGAAGAGACTACAAAGGGGTGATGGCCAGCGGGTTGCCCATCGCCTCGGTCATGCATCACCTGGGGTATCCGGTGCCCGCTCAACTGGGCAGCATGGTCAACTCGGTGTGGCCCCACGTGGGCATGCTGTCTGAGCCGGTGTCTTCAGAATACCCTCCCTTCAATGTGGCGGTCAAGGGGCTGTACCATCATCACCCGGGAGCCCAAAGCATGCCCGCCGTGCCCGTGCCCATCAAGCCAACGCCGACCCTGGGCGCAGTCCCGTCTTTGACTGGCATGACGCCGGGAGTAACGCAGCTGTGCCCGAGAACGGCGGCGCTGATGGAGAGAGACGCGACAGCTCTCGTCGAGGAGAAAAGCGGCTCTCTCCATCCCGCTCTCCTTCAGTCCTGAACCAAACGCTGAAGAGTCAGACACGAGGGTACGTAGAGCATGCTTTGGGGATGGCTGTGGACCGATTCGGGATGCCAGCCTTTTTCGGGAAGACGCTTTGAGAACTGTGCGTCACTCTCAAGCAGATTGTCAGAATCGGCTCTGGTTTCTGCTTTATGGTACGTGCACGTGTTTTAGCTCCTTTAAAAAAAAAAAAACCTGTACTGTACAAAGGACTGGAAAAAGAACAACGCTGATGTACATTTTGTATACCCTTAAACACGAAGCCTTACGAACGCTACACGGACTGTGTGTAATGAATTAAAAAAAACACTTCTTGCATGCTTGTGTGCCGCTGTCGAAGCGGTGGATCGCTGTGGGTCCGGGAGAGAGTCATGAAATAACCCAAAGTGAATTTTTTGCTAAATTTATTGTATTCATGTAAGATAGAAAATACCTTTATGTTAAAACGCTGTTATATATCATCACCATAAATGTTATACTTGTAAATAGGTGTACAATATCATCACTTACAGCGTTTGAATTGCACTTGTGGTATCTACTAACACAACGTTGAAATATTTTATGAAGATGAAACGATCAAACGGGCAATTATAGGGAATAAAAGCAGGCCTGGTTTACGTGTGCTGTTTTAAAGTAGCATGTGAGTTTCAAAAAAAGAGCAGTATAATTGTATGAGATTTGTAAATTAAATATTTTTAGAGTAAATTCAGTTTTTGTGCAGTGCAACGTCTTTCTTTCTTTTTCTCACCGGTTTGTTCCTTTTTGTTTATACCGGAGTAAACATTACAACTGTTAGGTTTCTCAGCTGAATTTGCTCTAGTGAAATCAAAAGCATTTATATGCATGTAAAATGACCAGCGTTAATGAGCAGAAAATCTTGAAAACGTACTTAAATAAAAAGACTATTTTATGTAATGCAAAATAAAATTTGTATGATTAGGAAATAGTGGTTAAATAATCTTTCCGTTGTGCTTTCACTGAATGTTCTTCTCGCTCGATCCTTTCATTTGGATCTGTTTCCTAACAGTCGGTGGCTGAACGTCACGAGCGTAAATAGCTTGATAGTAATGGTTTTCGCTTCTTCACCATTTTTGAACATTAAGACAATTGTTGCTCCGAGGCACAAACACGAAAGACTGAGTCTATTTGCCAAACTACAGAAAACATGGCGCTGTCCAGCAGAGGAGCACTGACCTAATAATCCAGCCCCTTGATGAGTGCTGCTTTATTAGTTTAATGCTGTTCAGTACACTTCATTTCCAGCCATTAGTATTCTATATATATATATATATATATATATATATTACACACACACAATACAACACATGCAAAAATCATATAAACATAAAATGCTCAATATGAGTCTTCTGTCATGTATTATATTTACCTGATCTTCCATTTTAACGTACATGAAACAAAAATTAAAGAGGAAAAAAAAAAGTCCAATTAAACCTAGTACGAACTTTCACGAAGCATGCATATGTTCTATATAGGCCTAGTTGAAAATGACTATTCGACTTCAGTTTAATCATTTTAATCTTTATTTGACTTCCCTGATAAAAGTGACACTTTCTTAACATTTTGCCGAGTACTCCCGTCAATTTAATGACTATAAATCTAATAAGAAGGACGGCTATTAAATGATCGACTCAAACATCAGTCATTTTCTTCGCTGAAAGGTTATGCTCTGTGTGTGTGTGTGTGTGTGTGTGTCTGGGGTGCCGTGCTTCACGTAAAGCGCCGGTCGAGACGGCCGCCCGACTTCAAAAGCAGCCGTCTGATAAAGTTGTTTTTGTCCTGCCCGTCTTGACATAAATTTCACCTTTGAAGTTGAGAAGCTGGTCCTCTTCACGACACAAAAGCTGCCGGTCGGGAGGCCATTCAGAGTGTCACTGTTTAGCATGGCAAAGGCTCTCGTCGGCGTCTTGATTTGCGCGCTTGCAGCGCTCGCTCACACCAGGAGAGAGCCCAACCTGCCCTCTGAACAAATAAGATGCACAAGTGGCTGCCTGATGCGAAAACTACACCCACATCGCATCTAGTCAATGAAAATGATCCGTCTCTCTTTCTCGCGCCCTCTCCGTTCATTACTCTCCCGATTCATTACTGTCTGACGGTGGCAATCTTAATTTCTTGGCATCTTAAACGACATAAAATCTGTCTTTTACCATAAGCAGCCGCGTCGTAAATTTCAAGCAAACTGTAAGCGCCTGCTGAAAAGTGAAAAAAGCAAATATGCGACCATTTCTTATTGCAATTATGATCACGCGGTGATGTTTCAATAAGAAGGATGCGCTGATTTCTCCCAACCCTCGAGTCTTTTAAATATGGATTATCGGGAAAGTATGATGAATAGGAATGAGGTCATCGTCAAGTTGCTGGTCTGAGGGGCAGAATTTGATATGAGATATTATTGTTAATTACTCTGACTTCGGCAGGGGTGGAGGTGACACATTCATGTCCCTCTTAATGACTGCTGAGACCTCGGCTTCATTATGAAGCGTTTAATTCATGAAGCTTCTCGTCACCGTGAGCCCCGGCAACAGCACAGCAACTTAGTGCAATTTCTTAATTCTTCATAAATGTTATAATTCGGGTCACTAATTAAGTGTGGATTAGTAATAGTCATATTGTCTTAATTCCTCATAACTGTTTAATCTGCCTCTTCAAATGGTGATATCTGGGAAATGTTTATTGTTAAGTAGCTTTAGAGTTTGCTCAGATTTAGGTACGATGATGGAAATCAAATTCGCTTAGCAACAGCAAACTCAAGCACCATTAGGTTTACTTTTTGCTCAAAGGTTTGTCCCCAGGAATCTATAAATATATCTATTTATCTCTCTCTGTCTCTCTGTCTCTCTCTCTCTCTCTCTCTCTCTCTCTCTCTATATATATATATATATCTTTAAAAAATACTTTATTTCAGCAAGGATGCGAAATAAAGTGACAGTAAAGTCAATTATTATGTTATTTCTTTTACAAATAAAGGCTGTTTGTCAAATATTTCTGAAAAATGTATCACAGAAAATATACGAAGCAGCACAACCGTTTTGAACATTAATTATTATGAGAAATGTTTCCCCGAGCAGCAAATCAGCATATTAAAATGATTTCATGAAGACTGGAGTAATGGTGCTGAAGAATTTAAATGCGCATTAGAGGAATAAATTATATTTGAAAATTATATTCAAATAGAAAGCAGTTATTTTAAATTATTAAAAATATTTTAAGCATAAAAGTCGAAACTCACAAAAAAAAAAATGACAAACTATTAACAACATCAATGTTTTTACCTTCGAAGTGTATTGAATTCATTTGAAATATTATTTAATCATTTCTTTTGCTACTTTTCAGACGCTTTTGTGTATTGACTTTTTTTAATTTAATAAAAAATTTTTCATTTAAATTAAAGACTTCTAGTATGAAATGTTTTAATAAAAACACACTTATAATGTAGCTCATGAACTACTTTAGTATTTCAATTTAGTAGTATTTAAACCCCTTGAATTTAAACCGTACCTTAGTTTGAGACCACTTCAATTTCAACACTAATTAAAATATGAATATGAATATTTTAATTAGTGTTAAAAACCTATAGATGCAAAGAACGCATTAACTATGAGGACGGTATAAATCAGAAACAATGACAAAATGACACATTTCTCTGGTGACTGATGAACTGTGGGTAGACGGAGTGAGCTGTAAATCCTCACAGGGATGTTAAAGGATTGCAGGTTGTGATTAACGCGTGGCAGCTCTCAGGTGCTGGAGTTCAGTGGAAGCGCATTGACTTGCTCTTTCGGGGCCGAGCTTCATTACTTGGCGTGCGCCTTCTGCCTTTCCCCTTCAACACACCTCCAGCCATAAGTCAGCGGCTCATAATAAAAAGCTCATCTGCCATGCATTAACAAAAGATGAGTAGAGGTCAGCAGAGCTGTCGCGCTGGTCGCTAAATCTCTCTTTCTCAGTGATTCAGTAAGAATGGACAGCCGTGTTCGGACTGCCCTGCGGGCTAATTGAAATGGTTGGAGGTTGTCCTTTTAACAAGGATTGTTAGATGCAGCCAAGTCCCGTGTTAATGGGGCTCAATATAGCAGATTGTCTGCTACTTCCTCTGATTACCTCCATGAATTCTCAAGGCGTGGCGTCAGTGTTTCTGAGACCTTTCTGAAGTTTTTAAGCTTTTCGTAACTTTCAGCTGTCCTAAAAGAACTAGCTGTCATACTTTAACTCCAATGGACGTTTGTTTTTTCAACCGAATGATTTTAAATAGCAAAATTATGTATCAGCAACAAATCAAGCACACTTAAAATAAAAATGGAAAATACCATTTATTTTAAGGGGATGTTGCTAAATTAATGTGTATAGTTATTGTTTGTATGTGTACGTATATATACTGTTATATATATATATATATATATATATATATATATATATATATATATATATATATATATATATATATATATATAACCGTACATATATTTAGAATATTTACATGTATCATTTATGTATAAATAAAATAATATATACATACATGCATGTGTGTGTGTGTGTGTATATATATATATATATATATATATATATATATGTATATATATATATATATATATATATATATATATATATATATATATATAAAATTTTGGATGAGATTAATCACAATTACTTGTTTTACAGCACTAATTAATATTATCAAATATTAATTATTGACATGTAATTTAGGGTTACGTTTTACTTGTAATAATGTAATGTAACTATGTCGTATTAAAATAAAATGTCACCATAAATTATTCGTTTTTACTTTAACATTCAGATGCCATCATTTTATCAAGGTGTCTTTTTCTTAAAATATGGGAGTGATTTTAGTTTTGATTAATCTACAACTACAGCAAAAATATGAATATATTGTAATTTTAGTGTGTTCAGTACAGTATTTCACAGACAAAAAAGAGGGTTTTAAACCAGACGTTTGAGAGAGAGAGAGAAAATAAAATCAATGGCTAGAAAAATTGAGTAATTTGTTATAAATACCTCGTATTTCCTGAGAATATAACCTTTGTGACAACCTGCCCCGGTTGCAGTGTTCCTCAGTTTAATGAAATGTATAATATCCTTAGCCATATTTTGTGGAGAAATTTGTTCCCAGAAGTGAGATAAACATGACATCCTAATTTGTAAATAAATAAAAGTAATGAATTAATAAAAAAGTAAAGGTTAGAGAACTTTATATATGTGGCTGTACATACAGTATAAAAACAAAATCTGGCATGTTCTCCTCTAGATAGCTAAGGGAACGTGTTCGTGTGTGTGTGTGTGTGTGTGTCCATGCATGCGGGCTCATTTTTTAAGCGAGTCTGATGAGTGTTGAGAGATGCACACACTGCTCATTTCGAGTTAATTGGCTGTTGACAGCAGTTAAAGGAAAGGTCCTGCGCTGCCTCCCTGCACATTTATCTTGCTATTAGAGCAGGCACTTGGGTTTTTATTGGACTAATTAGCGCTCTCTTTCTATCTGCTTAACACCGGCCTTGCCGCATGTGCACTCCTGCAACATGTGTGTTTGTGAAAGAGTTCATACACGGCACATCTCTGTAACGATTATCTCCATTAGGCAAACACTTTGGCCTCCGTTAACTGGCTGTAAGGTCTCAGGGTGCTCAGAGGGTCCGGGACGCTCGCCCTCTCGTGTTCAGAGATCGAGTTCGGTTACGGAAACAAGGCACGCCGTCATATTGATATTAAGACGGTTTGTTGCATGCATTAATTCATTGAAATGCTTTTCTCAGAAAGAATCGTTTGTTGTTTCGTATGTTTTCCCTGAAGTTGTTCTTGGTTTAGTAATTGTGTTTGTTTTGCTGCTGGTTCCCTTGAAAAGCCGTCACATAATCTAGAACACATTATAAACGTTTCTAGTTGGGAAATGAGTAAACAAACCTGTAAAAAAAAAAAAATGTTAATTGAAATATATACATATTAGCTGAAACGCAAATTAAATCTAAATGGCTAAAGATAGCACTAAAATCTATATAATAGAAGACACAAAATATATTTGTGATGACAAACTTAAAAACTCAAATTACAGTAAAAATTAAAGTGACAGTTCACCCCAAATAGATTTTTTTTTATCTTTATGAAAACTATCCTGTCTTTTGCTCACCTTTGAAGCATCCTAGGTGTATGTGTTGTATGCGTATCCAATCGGAGTTATTATAGAAATAGTTCAGAGCCCTCCAAGCCTTTGACTGGGTTTAAAAGCCGTGGTGAAAGCCGTCACGCTTCGGAAGACGTGAAATAACGTGCGCCTATTAGTAATAAAACGTCTCTCACGCGGCTCCGGGGTTGAGCAAAGTCTCCCTGTAGCGAATCCGTGCGTTTTTGCACGACAAATATCCATATTTCCAACTTTAACTGGCACTTTCTTCTCACGTCCGCTCCTGCTGAAACCGGAAGTCGTTCCGGCGGATGACGTACGCGTCGCGTGATTAACGAAGAGCGACCAAAACAAAACGGCAGTCATGAATTAGTAGCACAAAACAGGGGATTTGGAAAGAAAACGTGCAGGGGAATATCGATACAAGCCAAGAGGAGACTGGTTTTCCTTCGCTGAAGTAAGGACAAGTTTTAAAAATGACATTTCCCAGAGGCGCACGCGCGACGCATACGTCCACCGGGACTGCTTCCGGTTTGCGCGTGAGAGAAAAGCGCTTATTAAGTTTGAAATATGGATAATTATCGTACAAATGCGTGGATTCCCCATTCAAAAGCTTGGAGAGGTCTCCACGGTTTATTATAACTCCGATTGGATTCGTCTGAAGGAAGAAAGCCACATACACCTAGGATGTTTTAAAGGTGAGTAAAAGACAGGATAGTTTTCATTTTTGGGTGAACTATCCCTTTTAAAATATATAAATACTTTAATTGTATATAAAGTAACCTATAAATGATACCAGAGTAAGCAATGAAACAATTGTAAGTATTGAGAAATCACATTTGATTAGTTATTACTTTATTAATCAGATGAAAATAAACATTTTTGGTAACTTTTATAGTTCAATTTTTGAAATTCTATGTTATTTCTGTACTATTATGAATTCCAGGGGATTATGTCTATTTAGAAGTTTCATAGATGAGACACATACAGGAAATACTCACAACACAATAAAGAACAACACCCTAATGCCGCATAATATCTGTGCAGTTCACAAGATCTGTTTATTTCTAGTTCATTTTTTACTGAATGCTGAACGTAGGTTATGTACAAGACTAATTAAACACAGAAACCCACAGCTCTGATCATAGTAACTAGCATGTAGTTTCCTAGCATTACAAAAATGAAGGAAATTCCCCCTGAGAGCACACGGTGAAGGAAATATGTGAAAAATGTGAAGGTTGTGCAAATAAATGTAGCGTTTTTGGGGGTCAATTGTGATTCGACACAAGGGGACACAAAAGTGTTTCAAGGTGACGCCTATTTCACATGGTAAATTTTCTTGAATAAAACCAAGATAATAAACACTCGAATGCAACAATGTCCAGTTTGTGTTATTCAAGCCATCCCTGGTAGTTTTTATAATATGAATATTCATCATTTTTTTTCATAATTCATTGTATATTTATAATGAGTGTATTCTTTTTATAATATATTTACTGTGTCATTCTGTGACAAAAAGCCACATTAGCATTTTTGCTGGAATAAATCGGCCGTAATGCTCTCTTTTGTTGGGTTTAAAAATGTGCTGTGCTTTAAAGGTAAGTGAAAATAAGACGCATGCTTGTCTTATTACAAAGATTTGTTGCGTTTGTATTATTAGGGCGTTTTGATTCACGTGCATTTTCTCAGTCAGGAAATCATTTTTCCTGTGCGTTGCCCTTTCGGAGAACCAGGGGACAAATGTTTCAATCAGACATTGCACCGAAGTGAGCAACAGCAAAGCTGCATTCTGATTCAGTTTCAGTACATACTGGTTACGTAGGTACCGGTGCCATATTGGTTTTCAGGTACCCAACCCCCACTTGGTTGGAGCTACACTATGCAGAGCTGTGGCCCTCCAATAATTGAGTTTGAGACCAGTGTCCTAAAGAATAATATCAACTTGTGGAAAATGGACAACATTTGATCAGTCATGCTTCAAAACATACCTAACCGGCGTCTGCTGGGTTTTTTTTTTTCAACAGGGAGCATGGACCTTCCATGGCTCCAAAACACTAACTTTGTTTAACACCAACTAATTATTGTTGTACTTTTACATGAAGTGCTTTTAATTACTATTGCGTATCAAATGTGCTATATAAATAAAATAGCCGTGCCTTGCCTAACTAGCGCTCCTTTTGCTGTTCTAAATTAGCGAGATCACGCGTGCAGCACTGGAAACGGAGCCCCTTTCCGTGTGTGTTTGCGTCACAGTGGCAGCAGCTGACGGAGAGGTTTGAGGACGATCCCCAGCACCACTCCTCGGCCCAGTCCTGAGGCCTTATCCAGCACCTTCAGCCTGAGCGCCAGCTCTCCCAGACCGCCCCGCTGCTCCTCGGGCTCCTGGAAGAAGAAATCTTCATTGAACACGGGGTTGCGGCAGTTCCTGATGATGGCGCTGTGCTGCCGCTGCAGCTTGCCTGGGGCGAGGCTTAGGGTCAGGCTGCAGGTAAGAGGTCGAAGGTCGGCGGGATCTCTCAAGCCTTCCACCGAGATCACGCGGATGCGAACTGTGGTCGAGCACCGGGCCACGCTGCTCCTGAAGGCGGAGACGCGCACCCGGCCTCTCTGAGGAAGAGGAAGCACGTGCTCCTGATGGAAGCGCTCTTGGCAGTGCAGCATGTCCAGGGGGAACTGGATGGGCGGGGCTAGTTTGGAGCAGCGCGACGCTCGAATAACTTTTGCACGGTCTTTCGACGCGAACTTTTTATTTGGGGTGGAGTGAACTTTCTTCTTCTCGTCTCTGGAGACGCGAGCATGTTGCTCTTCGGGGACGGCGAAATCCTCTCTTCTGATTGGCGGGGGTGTCGAGTAAGGGGAGGAGTCAGCGGAGGGCGTGTCGCTCTCAGTGCTGGCCGTCTTTAGCACTGCCCTGCAGGACAGTTTGGGGGTTTTGATGGTCATCCGCTCTAGTGTGTAACTGGTTAGCGCCGAATGGAACAAAGACTCTTTGCGACGCGTGTTGGGACTCTCGAATAAACCGGACTCGTAGCACTTCAGTGAATACGGTATGGGTTTGAGTTTGCTCAACGCCGCTGTGGGTTTATTTAGACTGGTTCTCAGTGGCTGGGTGGTACCGGGTGTCGACAGTGACGTTTTTGCGAAGCCGAGAGCTTCTTTTTCTTCGTTCAGACACTTTGAGATTTTTTCAGCGTCTGCCACGAGGCAGCGTTTGGTCAGCTTAGGCGGCAGGAAGAAGTCGGGGATTTTATCAGGCGTGAGGACGTTGCTGTGCAGTTTATTGAAGATCCTGGTCTTGACGGAAATCTCCTCTTTGTTTTTGCTGATGAGGTGATTGATCTGTGCTGGGAGACTTTCTGCTCCCGCCTGCACTTTCTGGACGATCCACATTGTGACTGATAATGGTGATCGGCCCTGCAAAGTGAAAGAAAAAGATCAAGGCCTAGTTCGGTCAAAAATGAAAAATTCGGTCATTATTTAACCTTTTTCACTTTTCTCTTGTGCAGAACAAAATAAAGATAGGTTGACTGCCAAACCGAGGCCCATCGACTTGCATTGAAATTGCAAAAACAACACCGAGACATTTCTCGAAATGTTTTCTTCTATGTTTCACAGAAGAAAGAAATTCATACAGGTTTGTAATGGCACAATATCTTTTCAATGGCTTACACTTTTTTTCAATTGTGAGACATACATTGTGACCCAAGTGATGAACTATACACGTATACTATTCACTATATTATAAAGTATGAGGTTTAGAAAAGCAGTTTGTGATCCAGCCCTTGTCTTTTTCTCTGATAATCCACTTTTTCCTGGTGAAATAAATGCATCATCTGGGCGCACAACTTATTCTGCAATATGGAGAAATATAGTGCATAAAAAGACAAATTGGGATACACCTATAATAAAAAGTAGTATAAATATTATGAAGACATTTTTAAACTGAGATCTATAATCTTTGTTTAAACAAATGTCTTTAATCTTGCGCAAATTACTACGACGTTGTGCATAAATAAATAAAACCTGCTAAACAGAGGGAGGATTTATTTCACTTCCTTATAGAATAACACACACTTTACTTTTAAATTAAACAGCAGTCATACAATAGTTTTATTAATTGTCGATATTACTGAATACTTTTAATGGAATAATACGTCTGAGGAAGATTTATTTTATAATATAACTTTAGTTACTGTATAAGTTACCCAACCTCAGTCAAGATTAAATCTACCAATACTATTGGCGTTTGTTATTTATACTACTTGTTCGTTGATAATAGTTTGTTTTTTACGCATTAATGTTACGTTATACAGCAGAAATGTTAAGCGTTTATGTAAAAATTTAACATTAACATAGTGTTAACCGTAAAAGTATTCGTTATGTCTAGTGAATGAGCTAATTTGAACAAAATTAACTTTTTTTGCGAACTGTCAGCGTTTAGTACGCCAGCTATATTGACGATTTTGTCCTTACCTGTCTAGATGATCCGTAGTGGAGATCCGTGTGCTCGGTGTGTACTTTTAAAGTTGAGTTCAGGTCAGTCCATCATATATTTCAATGCACAATAGCCAATCACAGCAGACCTTCTGTCCTATAGGCCGCCTCTCTCTTACCTCTGTATGCATCCTTGAAACTGATTTCAGAAACGCACCCGCAGTCGGCAACTTTTGCATCACAGAGAGCCACACTGTTCTCAGATCAGGTGCACATAGATAACACTTTTTTTCTTTCCTTTCGCATTTAAAGGTCAAGAGTGAGATCACTGGTGTCACTTCAAAGAGAAGGCTTTGCTTAGAAAACAGTCTGGTCAGGCTCTGTTGTGCGCTTTGGCCTTCATGTAGCGGGGTCAGAAGTCCCCATTAAAGGTCAGGGACTTAGTGGGTGCAATTATTCACAAATATGTGCTCGGCTCCATCTCTGGATGTGTCTTTTGTTGTGTATGTGTTTGTTTGTGATGGAAGTTTCATGATCTTTGCATGTAATGTGTAATCATCATTTTTAGGAGTTATTGTTTGCTTTTAGTTATTTTTAATCTACTCGCATCATGGCACTTTTGTTTAAAAACATCATGCAATGCAAACAGCCTACTGCTGTATATGCATGCAATCACATGCAATATTGTAATTCATTAGGAGGTGCTTAATGCTACATGAAACATTATATAACTGGCTATGTATTTGCAATCAGCTACTGAAATAATCGAAGCAAAACAAGCATATATAGTATAACAAAAAAAGGTTAGTTTGCAGTACCATGTCAGTGATTCAGTCAGGGCTTGTGTTACAGTGAGGACCTACATTGAGGTTCCCGCGGCTACTAAAGCTTATAAATCAGACAGAATGCAGAAAGTTTCCTGTAAGAGGTAGGTTTAGGTGTAGGGCGATAGAAAATGCGGTTTGTGCAAGTAAAAAAATGATATGATTATGCCTGTGGAGAGTCCCTACAAGGATTTCTGACCAGACCTATGTGTAGAAACTGACATTGAACACAGTGCTGGAGCGCCATCTGCTGGGTTTCAGTGTAATTCAATTCAATTCAAGTTTATACTTGGAAAAATATAGTTTCTACAATATGTGTGTGTGAGTGTTTGCATTTAACTAATAGCAAAATGAGTTAATTCTGTGTTGTTAAGGGTTGTCTTTAGTCTACATTTAAACCGAGAGTGTATCTGAATCGTACGTAAGTACTTATGTTTAAACAGTTATTTTAGCCTTTTAGAATTTAAAAGTTGTTTTTTTTAGCATCTCGGCAAGGTAGTCCGCGTCGGTTATTTTGTTGTTGGCCAGTAAGAATCGCTGATACTGAGGTATACGGTAAGGTTAGATACTCGAAGGTTAGATGTCTCCGATTGGTCAGAAATACAATATTTTTTTATATTTAACTTTTGCACTGTTTTTGTTCAGTTCAATGCTACTTGAGCCTCTCAGTTGTGTAAAGATGCGAGTTATTCAACCTGTAGCGGAAGCGGCACGCTGATGGCGTGATCACGCACAGTCTGTTACTTTTCTCAACGCTTCTCGGGGTTGACCAATCACATTCGTTTTGACTACTAGCTGACCTAAAAAGAAGATGGTACCGATTCTAGAGCGAACGTGTACCATTTATACCAATCCTCTAAATAAGCGAACATAACTATTGGTTAGTTTTCTGTCCAGTGAGACAGAAACGCCTTGACGTCCGTGCCGGACTGTGTTTTCCTAGGCTCGGCGCGCCGCCCGGTGGCAGACCGAGGTCAGACTCTGATGAAGGCTCCCGTGATGTGGTCACAGGCTCGCGTCAGCTCGTACGTCACTCACGACACGCGGATCTCCGGTCTCGCATCCTCTCCGTGACAGCCTGCTCTGCTCTGCTCTGCCGGCGTGAGGACGCGCCTTCGGCTCGAGAACGGAGCGGCTCCGAGAAGCGCTTCTCTAAGTACGGCGCGGATCTCGAGCGGCGCGTCTGTCGGATGATCGGTGAGACGTTCGCCCGGTCCGCCGCTCGCTCCGTTCATCAACCAACTTACTGTTAGCTGAAAGCTTTAGCTGGCAGAGATTACCTGCTTATAAAGTCATGCAGTGATCGATTTTTGTTTCGAGCAAGGATATCCTGACGCGTAAGTATTGATTCGTTGCACTTCATTACTGTTACCACTGCTTAAGGATTTTGTTGAAGTCTAGTAAAGTGCTATTGAAATTCATTACTTATTCTAAGGAAAGTTTTTGTTTATTTCTTTAAATGCTATTTAAACATCGAAATCAAATTAATTGTACTTTTTTTATTTATTTAGATCAGTCAGTGAAATGCATTTAAATGTGATCTATAATTGCCATTCACTTTAACATAAATCATTTCATAGCAAATCATTTAATCAGTATATTTCCTGTTATTCCCAGTTGACTTGGATAGCCAAATAATCAGTTCCTCCGCTGTGAACCTTTTTTAATTTCCTTTTTCTTATTTAAAGATCATTAATAAGGGCAGGACTTTAAAAATATAGTTTAAGTAGGTTACTTTGCATGGTTTTTCAGATTTACTTAAAAATCTTAACTTTACCCCAGGTTTCAGAAGAGGTGGTCAGTTTCAGAAATATGTTTTAGTATTATTTATAAATGGAGTAGTTATTTAATTCATTAATATTATATTGCTCATTGAATATTAAATTTAATTAAGTTAAATATTGTTTACTGATGTTTAAATTTATTTATTTTTGCTTTATCTTCAGTTTTTATTTTAATTTGACTGTAACAATAATTTGTTATGAGCTTTTCTTAATTTTATTATTTTTCTTAGTTAAGTTGTTTATTTCCTTTTGAATTGAAGCTTATATATATATATATATATATATATATATATATATAATACTGTGTGTGTGTGTGTGTGTGTATATATATATATATATATATATATATATATATATATATATATATATATATAATTTGTTTTATGTTAGTTGAAAACATATATTAGTACTTTGAGTTAATGAAAACAAAGTTTTCATATTGTATGGACAGTATATTTTAGCTTGATACTTCAAGTAAAATTCAGACTAAGTTGCATTACTCTTCTCTCCTCTCCTCTCCTCTCCTCTCCTCTCTTCTCCTCTTCTCCTCTGTTATGTAAGTGTGTCTCCCACCGCTGTACTCGTGGGAGCTCTATGACTCAAACGTGTCCTTGTTTGAGATCGCAGTGTAGCTCCAGGCCGCTCCGGTTGGCTTCGTGATCAACCTGTTGCGTTTACTTTGGCGTGTTCAGTCACTATCAGTTTCATTTGAATAAGCCTGCGCTCGAGTGAATCGTAATCGTTTTCCCGTTTGTGTTTCCCCCCTGTTCTCCAGGTCTCTTTATATCAGGGTTCTGAGCCTGCGGTCATCTGAATTGCCAGCGCTGAAGAATATGCTTCATTAAATGCTAAGTAAATGGCCTTTGGGCAGTGCCACACGCAGAATGATGCGCTTGCTTCATCCAGTAATGCGCTAATGGAAAAGACTTTATAATGTCACCTGTCTTATTTATGGACTCAATTCACCTCGCGCTCTGGAGACTTTGACCCTAAAAGTGCCAGAGAAAGCGCTTTCGTTTCCCAATTTATTAATTTTCTTCCTGAAAACAAACCACTCTTTCATTTAGTAAAAATGGGCCCTTTTATATCTCCTTTTAATAACCTGCTGTGCATGCTGTTGGGCATCTCTTTCACTGTCTGGTTCACACTGCTCCTGGTCTTTATCATCGTTCCTGCCGTTTTCGGTCTGTCTTTCGGGATCCGCAGCCTCTACATGAAGACGCTGCTCAAGGTGTTTAAGGTGAGTTGAAGGTCATCTTGCTCTCTTTTCAGGGTGTTGTTGTTCAGACCGATTTATTTGTGGTCCTGCGTTTGTTCACTGAACAGAATGTCGGAGGGAGACAGATCAGTGACAAATCATTCAACAGAAATAAACCAGACGTTTTAAATACGACAAATTAATTTAGGCATCACACATTGTAATGTATGGTAAAAAAATAGCTAAATATTACATTAAATTGTTAAATAGCATTTTTTGTAATCGAAATCTAACACTTTTTACAATAAAGGTGCCATTTGTTAACATTAATGTAATAACTAACATAAAACAAACAAACAAATATATAAACAATACATTTATTGCAGTATTTATTCATCTTGGTTAACGTTAGTTAATAAAAATACAATCATTCATATTTCATGTTCGCTCACAATGCATTAACTAATGTTAACAAAAACAGCTTGTGATTTTAATAATGCATTAGTAAATGCTGATATTAATATTAAGATTAATAAATGCTATAAAAGTATTGTTCATTCTCAGCTCATGTTAATTTTAACTAATGAAGCTTATTGTAAAGGGTTACCCATTAAACCACAGTTAGAAATATGATGTTATTAATTGATAATAATATTGTGCATCATTATTCATGTGTATTTATATACATTATCAAATAATATTAGGAATCTGCTCGAAAAACATGATTAGTACCTTGTCCAAAAATTATGGCGCACTTTTTTGTTTATTTACGAAGTGCACTTAGTAGTGTGAACTGCTTCCAGAGCACATTAACAGGTTTTACATACTCATAATGTTATATTATTGAGGCCATCTGATAAGATGTGGATGGAGTTGAAGGTTGCTGAACATTAAATGCACTTTGCATTTTCATTTTGCATTTTCGTTACTCTAAAACCTGTTAAGATCTAAATATAAACACAGCATCGGAGCACGGAAGACGCCAGGTCCGAGAAATGAGATCCGGATGAGGACATGTCGATCATTTCTATAAAATGCATAATTAGCTTCCTTCAACTGCTCGTTTCCGCCATGTAATAATCATGGAGGTGAAGTGAAGAGCTGGGAGGCTGCTCCTCTCCAGCTGTGGCCGATTTATTTCAACATTACCTCACATCCGTCTGAAACCGTTACGCAACCGCTCGCGCGTTCGCTCGGCATGAGCAGACATGTGTGCGACTCTGGTCGTGCCGCCTGAAACGTCTGGAAACAAGTATTTTCCAACAACAAACTCAATTCTGGTGAAACGTCGTGGTGTTTGGGCGTCAAACAACGTTCAGCTTGGCCAACCCAGTCACAAGGAAGCAAAAAAGAGGAAGTTTGATAGATAATATTGTTTCTAAAAGTAAAAACAAAATGCTAAAAAGTGCGTGTGTGTAGCACCTACAGCTCTGCAGTTTGAGACGTGCATTTAGTTTTACTGTACCATAATCTCCAAGGACAAAATAATAAAGACTTTGATTTGTCTGTATTCTGAACTCAGAGTACTCTTATTACAGATTAGAAGAATCCCTGTTTGAGATTGTAAAATAAGACGATTTATTAGGCCCAAAATCGAGGAATTGAAATTAAACCTGTGTAAATTTTGCAAGATATCTTTAGTGTTGTCAGATTTCTCGGTGCAGCAAGTCAGTTGTGTGCATTGTGTGCTCCACATGCCTGAATTAACACACTGACATTATTCCTTCCTCCCACAGCTTTTCAATAAAGCGCTTGTTGTTCCCTAGGGGAATATTCAATATGTACGCGCGTGTGTTTGTGCTGTAGTTCACTGCAATGTGTTTTCAAATCATAAAAGAGGCAGTTTTATTTTAAGGTCCATTATGACGTAATCCTCTGAGGACGTGTGGTTTTATTTCTCGATAATGACCGGCTGAATGTATGTTAGGTTTGTAATAGTGTGCTGTGGGCCGAAACCTGGAAACAAGTTACCGTAGCATTTGAGCACTTCCAGTTTCATTGTCCTCCAAAACTGACTTTAAAACAGCCACGCTCGTTTGTGACGTAAAAATGAGTATGTTTAATGCGTAAATATTTACATAATTCTTACTGTTGTAAAACAATACTAGGATGTTGCAGTGGAAATAAGATCGAATTGACTTTGTTTTCCAGTGGGCCACGGTGAGAATGGAAAGAGGAGCCAAGGAGAAGAACCATCTTCTGTACAAGCCTTACAGTCTTAATGGTACGTGTTTCAGAGGCTGTGTAAACACCTGTGGGAAAGAGATCTGTTACTCCTGCTGTGTGCTTGTTAACCAGAGCGGCTTTGCTTGTTTTGGCGTTTCCCAAGTGCTCCGTCGATCTCATGGGATGTGAACTGAGGTGTTTTTTTTTTACGGTTACCGGCAATGTCCGTAAATTCGGTTTGCATGTTAAAAGTTTTTGATATTTAATATTTTTGATATTTGTTATTTAATCTCAGGCATCATTGCTAAAGAACCAACGTCGCTGGAGGAGGAGCTCAAAGAGATTCGGCGGAACGGCAGCGGACGAGAGTTGGACGGCTCCGCCTCCACCACCGCCGGCCCCTCCCCTTCCTCGTCGGAGTTTGACATGTCAGACACCTTCTACTTCTGCCGCCGGGGGATCGAAAGCATCGTAGACGACGAGGTTACCAAGCGTTTCACGGCAGAGGAGCTCGAGTCCTGGAACTTGCTGACCCGAAGCAACTATAACTTCCAGCACATCAGCTCCAGACTGACGGTGCTGTGGGGTCTCGGCGTTGTCATCCGTTATGGGTTCCTGCTGCCTCTCAGGTGAGGAAGAAGGAAATTGGGGTTTGATATTAAACCAGTGGTGTCAAACTCAGTTCCTGGCGGGCCGGAGCCCTGCAGAGTTTAGATGCAACCCTGCTAAAACACATATACTATGCATGTGTGAAGTACTTGATTAGCTGGATCAGGTGCGTTTAATTAGGGTTGCTCCGGCCCGCCAGGAACTGAGTTTGACACCCCTGTATTAAACGGCACTGATATGAAAATGACACTTTATGACCAATAAATGGCTGATACGACAATTCTGTACAATGTTGGCTAAATAAATTCAAACTAAAATCTTTTTAAATGCATTTAGGTGTCCTCCTCGGAAGGCATATTAAGTAGGCTATATCATTATTTTTCAGAGAAACAGCTATTTAAACATAACGTGATTCCGTAACAGCAATAAGCTGTGTTTTCCGGATCATACAGATTATACCTAAATTTATTTTGGGTGTTAACTAATGATAGAAAATAATAATAGAAAACTGGATTGCTCATGACGTCATAAAATTAAAGCAGCGATGTTGGTATTCTCATGCATCTCTTTGAATGAATAGGTAATTGTATTATTTTTAATGACTAAACATTACCTTAACGAGTTAAATTAGTTTTCACATCTTAAGTGTTCCTGGAGATGTTTACATCGAAATCGTTCTGGGACATTTGTAGCAAAATTCAATACGGCTTTGAAAATGCAGATCGTTCGAAAACACGGCGGCTGGAGATATAAAGCGGAGCGTGAACAGAGAACTAATGGTGTTTTGGAAGTTTTGCATGCGTGTGTAGGTGACAGAACTAGATTAATACTTGAGCGCTGTGCAGAATTGTTAGCCTGTTGCTGTTGCCTGTCTCTTTGTGCTATTACGGTATGGATACATGAAGCGGCCAAAAAGCTGACAAAGACGTGTCTTTCAGCGGTTATGAATTAAATGTGCCCCAAAACAGGGGAAAAAGCTATTAACAAGCATATTAATATCAGACGTTATAAAAGATACAGTCAGATACGTTCAAAGATATTATACTGTGGAGTTAAAAAAAAAAAGTGTTACAATAACACTAGTTATTTCTTACTTTCTATGTGCATTATTAAAATTAAATTCCTTCACATTATTCAAATTCCTTCTGAGTTGACGTGGAAATTTCTATTCATTCTTCATCAGGAAACACAAGGCTGCCTGTATCAACAAAATTAAAGACAATGTCTGTCACAGTACATTATATAACTGGAGTGTCTGTTTTCTGATAACTTTGTCTCTTAATGCATTAAAAAGACTTATCTTAACTAAAGGTATATCATTTCTAGGCATGTTGCCTATACCTATACCTTCTTATTATTTACTCTTTGCAGGGGCTGCTTCAGTGCGTTATGTGAGAGTGCTCTGTAAAGACGTGTTGATGCGTATAAAACAGAGACGAAACTGTCTCCTGTTAGAAAGCAACAAACTTTTTACTTTCGTTTTGCAACTTGCATCATGTCAGGGAACAAAATCAGAAAAATATATGCCCAGAACACCTCCCAGCGGTCCCATTGTGACAGACTTCGTCATTCATTTTCTCTAGAAGTCTACAATACAATCTCTCGGGCTGTTTGAAGCAGCATGTTTTCTCTGAAGGAATGTTAATAATGCATGTAGATAAAGTAGGACATAATCAATGTTATTGTGACTGTATCTTTTACAATGTCCAATATTAATATGTTTGCTTTTTTTTCCCCTGCTTTTGGGCAGATTTAATTCATAGCCTCTGAAAGATGTGTCTTCATGTATCAGTACACAGAGCTGTTGAGAATGGGACACACTTTGATCCGGCTGCAGCGCGGTCATGTGCTTCATGGAGCTCTCAATAGTTCCAAACAAGTCAGTTTTTCAATGGGTTTAAGTAGGATAGACAACAGTTTCACTATACTTGCAGCACTTTCTAGGGATTTTATCAAGTCATGTGCATTGTCTGCGTACCCTGACTACTTTGTACAATTGCATTTTATTCTGGGGAGTGATCAGAGACAGCATATATATATATATATATATATATATATATATATATATATATAAACACAAGGACAGCAGCAGCAATTAGGGAAAATCTTTCTTGTATTCTTTTAATGGACAGTCTTTATTGAAATTTATTCAACTCCCTACAAGGAGAGAAAGATCGCAAAACATTTCAAAATACGGTAATTAGCATTAGCCCTATTAAAGGCGTTTCTCATCCTAACCAACTCCAATATATAGCATAACTGCCTATTATCTAAAAATAAACATTAACTATGACCCGTTTTCTAAAATACAACTACTGGCCAGATCTCTGAGATAAGCTAATGCGTTAAAATGCCCAAAACCGCTGTAGTTTTAGTGCTTAAGAAGCACTAGCATGAATGGGCTTCAGCGCCGGAGCTATTGGTTGTTTTGAACTATTGGCCACTTCATGACATGCTTTACTTCCACATTCCTCAGTTCCTGTGGAAGCCTATGGGCGTGTCGCAGCTCTGAAGCTCTGAAAAAAATCTGAAGACTGAAAAACAATCACCTTTAAAGTTGTCCAAATGAAGCATATTGTTTTGTTTAGCGTAGGTAATATCTTAACGGAGCGTGATCTTTACTTAAAATCCTAATAATTTTTGGCATAAAAGAAAAATATTATTTTTGTAATATTGACAGATAATTTTGACCCATACAGTGTATTGTTGGCTACTGCTACAATTTTTTTAAAATTACAAAGTACAACCTAGGTCTAGGGTCGCAAAATTATTATGGTATTACCTTCTGTGTGTTCTGGGAGCGTAGCAGAGAGCACTGAAATTAGAAACCGATGAAGAGAGAACTGCTGTTGCTCTCCTTTACATGTCTGTCATAAATCAATCCAGCATAGATCCAGTACATGGTTTATTGTAGGGTACATTTGTTCATTAAATTCCCCTTATAGTGCTTACAGGGACCACTGTATGTTATAGGACCGAGCATAAAAAACAGCTCTTGTATCATTCAACTGCCAATTAATGCGTTAAATATATAATAACTCTTATCTTTGATTGGCTGACGTTATAATTTGACATCATTCTGACTGATCCACCATGAGACACTTGCTCTGTTTTGGCACACGAGTCTGAATTTAGCGTCTTAAAATACAGGCTAATTCTGATGCCCCCTCAGGGCCATATGGAGCTTGTGTAGGATTAATGTCAGTCAGGGCCGTGGCCTTAACCCACATTCTTTAATAGAAACTCCTCACCGTCCCGTGTGCACATTTGAGATGAACAAGAGCTCCTGATAGCTGAGCTCCGTTTAATCAGATGTTCTCACCTAGGTGTTGTGGGATTAATTGAGCCATGGACAGAAACCTAAAGGCCCAGTGTCATTGCTTACATGTTTCAGCAGCATGCATCGGGGCGTTGGGGAGTGTGTACTCTGGTGATCATATAGCTGTGTAGGTTTATTTTTGAACTGTGACATATTACAGTCTCTCCATTTCATTAATATCCTGTTCTGTAGTCAGAGGCACAAAACTTGACTTTCTTTATATGAAAGCACTTAGTAATTTATATACATTATATACACTAAATGCATTTACACTAATAAAAAAATAACAATTTGAGAAAAATGCTGAAATGTTAAAATTATAGACATCTGAGATATACATAGTTTTACAAATCGAGTAAAATTTAAACAAAAATTACTGCGCATTTTCAAATGAAAAATGGTTTAGTGTTGTTAAAATGAGATTTTTTTTATTAAAGTTTTTGTTTACACAAGATATTTATGTATACTTTGTATATTAATTATGCATAAATACATACAAAAATATATATTTTAAATATATTAATTTATATTAAATATATTATATATTATTTTATATTAAATATATATATATATATATATATATATATATATATATATATATATATATATATATATATACACATGTCGATATTTTTGAAATATATGTATGTGCGTGTATTAATGTATTCATAAATATACACACAACACACACATATTATGCAAACAAAAACTTATTCCGGATGTGTAGTTTAACATTTCACTGCTGGTTATACATATATATAATCGTGTATGTGACAAATAAAATCTTGAATTGTAATTTTTTGACAGCACTAATTTTCTAAAGAATGAAATGCCTTGTTTTTGGTTGATCAGGTTGACGTTAGCGATCACGGGAGTCAGCCTGTTGGTTGTCTTCACCACCATGATTGGTTTTCTGCCCAGCGGGAGGTAGGACACGTGGTTAAAAAAAACAACATACATTTTTCTGCTCACTCGTTTCGCTTTCTTAACCTAGCCCTGAATATGTTCGCGTTCATAGGGTGAAAAATTTTCTCAGTGAGAAAGTGCATCTGATGTGCTACCGTATCTGCGTGAGAGCGCTGACTGCCATCATCACATACCATCACAGGTAAGAGGCGTCGCAGCTGTGATTCAATCACAGACACACAATCAGATGCTCACACTCGCATTAGCGTCCACGTGCACGCACAGTCACACACACAAATGTTCCATTCGGAGAAACACTCGCATTCAAAATCACATGCTCGCGATTTACCAATCGCACATAACATGCCCAAGTATCACACGCGCAGACACCACAATAACATGCCTCACTTCTTACAATGAGATGCTTACAATCACGCGTGCTCTCACAGCTAGATGCTCTCAGTCACACTAGCAGTCGGATTTGAACAATCAACAAACATCACACACACTTTCACAAGCTCGCAAGCAGACGCGCACACACACACACACACACACACACACACACACAATCACATACATGGGACCTATCATACACCAGGCGCAGTGCAAGTGCGTTTTAACAATCTCTTGCTGTGTTTCTGATTCTTGATCATCACTGGTGTGAATGGGAGGGTCAAAGAGCTGTCAGATTTCATCAAAAATATCTTAATTTGTGTTTCAAAGGTTTAAACACAGGTTTGGGGCAACATGAGGGTGCGTAATTAGTGGCAGAATTTTTTATTTCATAAATTTTTGGGTGAACTATCCCTTTAACTCTAGCAGGTTCTGTATAAGTATCCGGCACTTCATGACTCTAATGTTATCTGATAGAGAGAGTGGGGGCAGACGTCATAAAACACAATAGGTTAACATCAGCTTGGTTTTCCTCGGTCAGGTCAGATGAACCGTCTTCAGCTGAATTCGAACTCCTTCAGTGCTGTCTTTATCTTGTCGTTCCTGTGTCGCCTTAATGTGATCACGTGTGGTATTTCAGGTCACTGTCCTCCTGTGCATTCTCTCTCTTCCTCCTTTTATCTTCCTCCCAAAATGCGATAAGAACAAAGAAAAAAAAAAGAGAAAGAGGCTTTTTCTCAGGACCTTGACCAGTCCGACTGGTTCCTTTCACAGGGACATTCAGAGTTTTGTGAAAACAAAGCAGCACGAAGACGACAACTATTAAACTGTCGGACGTCAGCAGAAACGCTTTCATTAGATGTGACCTGTTTACCGTGACCTCGCATCGCCGTGCTTGTCCTGCCACTGTTACACGCACCGCTCACAATCTTCTCTCTGTGTCTCTGTCTGGGGCAGTGAAAATAAACCCAAGAATGGAGGCATCTGTGTCGCCAACCACACGTCACCCATTGACGTCATTATACTGGCCAGTGACGGATGCTATGCGATGGTAAGTGTGTGTGTGTGTTTGACTGGATCTCCAGCTCCAGAGAAAGATGCTCTGAAAGGGTTAATCGTGTGTGTTTTATAGGTGGGTCAGATCCATGGGGGCCTGATGGGGCTTATTCAGAAGTCTATGGTGAAAGCTTGTCCACACGTCTGGTTCGAGCGCTCAGAAGTCAAAGATCGCCATCTAGTGGCTAAAAGGTGACGGCATCACAGCTTATTTTTGATTTTTCTAAAATACAGCAACATTATTGGTTCAAATATCTTGCTGAATTGTGTTTTTTATGTATTATTGTCATTGGTTTAATGAATTTTATTTCAGGTTGAGCGATCACGTAAAGGACAAAAGCAAACTGCCCATCCTCATATTCCCTGAAGGTGAGCTGAACTCATTCTCAGAATATTAATATGATATTGAGACTAGATTAGACCACTGAGTTTTAGTGCTTTCACTAGTCTTTTCACTAGTTTCAAACTAGCGCTTTCACGCCAACCTTTAAAAAGTTTGGAGCCAGCAAGATTTTGAATGCTGTTGAAAGAAGTCTCTTTATGTATTTCAAGGCTGCAATTATTTGTTCAAAAAGACAGTAAAATCAGTAATGCCGTGAAATATTATAAATATTTTTTTAAATATATTTTTATATCCTCAGCCAGTACTCCAATCTTCCTTTATTATTATTATTAGTTTTGACAACAGCGCTGCTTAATGTTTTTAATTTTTTTGGAAGCCATGATAATTTATTTGTTTATAATTATAATTTACAACCTTTTGAATGATGATACATTTTATAATTTAAAGACATCATCATTTTAGACAGCAGAAAGCAAATACTGGATATTCATAAATAAAAATAAGCGTTTAATTTTTCTAAATTCACAGTTGTTGATCATAAGTATATAGTTTCTCCACTAACACAAAACACACACACACACACACACACATATATATATATATATATATATATATATATATATATATATATATATATAGATATATATATGTATATGTGTGTGTGTGTGTGTGTGTGTGTATATATATATATATATATATATATAGGTTTAGTAGAGGTATAGTAACGAAGAGGTGTCATGAACCGGTTGTTAATATGGTTGTAAGTTTGTTTCATATGTTCTCCAGGCACCTGCATTAATAACACATCAGTCATGATGTTCAAGAAAGGAAGCTTTGAAATTGGCTCAACTGTCTACCCGGTCGCCATAAAGGTCAGAAAGCTCAAATACTGAACTATCCTTGAAGTATGACATATTGTTGTACAGCTTGTCTTTTGACTTGGTCCAGTAAGAGAGCACCTAGCTATCCCAGAACAGCATAGCAGCATGTTTAAAACCACCCACAACACCCTGGCATCTACTAAGACCACAGCGTCCTCTTTTGAGTGGATAAAGAGCTTATTTTTGTCTGTCACTGATTATTTACATGTGCAAATAGCCTCTGGCGTGTGCCTTCTACAATCAAAACCTTCAGGACATACTGATTGTTTCGAAATTAGAGATTACTAGTTTTGTATTAGTAATAGTATTTTCAAAGAGACCATGAACTGCCCGTTTTATTTTGTACTGTTCTCTGAGGTCCACTTATTGTTCCAAAAAACATCATTTAGAAGTGGTAGGCTATTTTTAACCCCCCTCATTAGAATGCTGTGTTTTCTTAGGTGTGAGATGGATTGAAGACTTGGAAGTAAATGATACAATGTGCTGCTGATACAGAACAGCATACCTTCTTTACATACGTGATACTCTCTGAAATGGCACTATTGGGTTAATTTTTGGGTTTCAATGAGTAAGAGTGGTTTAACACAAAGTGCTAAGAAACCATTCGCACACTTTTATTTGTCGGCACGCGTTCTTGTTGTCATTAGACTTTCACCTGAGCATGTGTTAATAAAATAAACAACCGGCCGACTGTATGTACGTGTACTGAAACTGGCACGGCATACTTCAATTTTTCCATTTGCTATCCAAATGGAACCTTGAGATGTGACTTACATTTGTTGTAGATAATGCCTAATTATATTACATGATGCCTCATTTTAAGCATGTTCAGAAAAAAGACAAAAACTTTAAAAATAAATGTAAAACTATTTAAAAAAAATATTTGTCATTCATACATTTTTTTAAATAAACAGATATTTGAATGTTCATTTTAATGATGCCAGACATTTCAGTCATTATCGTTTGCTTTACACTGCTTGCGTGACTCGGTGGGCGGGGCTAAACAGACAGCGACGTAGAAGCAGGAGTTGATCTTCTGCCGAGGCGGTGTTTATCTGCTGCATTATAGAGTCACGCAGTCCACAAGCTTTTTGGCAGACTGCCTTCAGTATAAACTGTTTTTAGACTAACAAGAAAGTTTTGAGTTCTGGAACTTGTGGGATGTTTTTACGGTACAGTGACCTCTTGCGTATCAAAATATCAAGGGGATTTTTGGTTTTGCAGTTCATGACCCCTTTAACGCTGCAGCTGGTAGGCTGGACGATTTTACTCTCGCTCTTAGCTGTGAAGCTGCTTTCAAAGGTTAAAGTACATCTTTTACTTTATCAGCTGTAGAATAATTTAGAAGTTATAGTTCACCCAAAAATTAAAACGACCCCATTTTTACTCACCCCCAAGCCATCCTAGGTCTACGTGACTTTCTTCAGACGAACACAGTCTTTTCAAACGTTTATCCTGGCTCTACCAAGCTTGGTAATACTGGTAGGTAGTGACCAATATTTTGAAGCACTGTAAATTAGAGCCAGGAGAACTTTTTCAAAAACGTTTTATCAAACACACACATACAACAAAAATTACATTGCAGTAAAAAGCCTGTGATATATTCCAAATGAAGTTTCCCTTTTTACTTTAAACGCATTGGATTTAGACAAATAAAGATCATTCAAATCTTAATTTAGGAAATATTATCTGAAAACATTTTTACTTATTACAATTTGTTCTAAGAATATCTGTGTGTGTGTTTACTGGAAAAAATAAAGATTATGCAAAATAAAAAAAAAAAAAAAATAGATGACCTTTTTTTTTTTTTGTCAGCGTTGTGGTGACGGTTGCATAGTATCTAATTTGCATCTCTTTGTGTTTTTTTTTAGTATGACCCTCGGTTTGGGGATGCCTTCTGGAACAGCAGTAAGTTTGGGATGGTGAATTATCTGCTCAGGATGATGAGCAGCTGGGCCATCGTCTGCAGCGTGTGGTACCTGCCTCCGATGAGACGACAGGTACTCTGTGAAAGCAGTAAAATCTGTGGTATGAATGAATTGCACTGCCCTTCCCATTTTTGCATTGGTGCATTTAATACACAAATCAAACACAAATGAGCCCGTGTGGGTTTGGAGTTTTGTCCACCCACCACAGATTGGAAATGCACATCCGCGTTTGCATGTGGGCAGGCAAATAAACAAATGGATCATTGTTTTTTAACCCATGTAAAAGGCTCCCATCCCCAAAAAACCCTGAAATGGTCACCATAGGTAAATCATTGTGCTGGTGTGATCCGCCACCACCTTGAATATTATAGTAGTTCTCTGGAAAATCACTGGAGTTATGTTGGAAGTCCTTCCTTTATGTATTTGTTTTTGGCCAATTTCAGAAAATAATAGCTGTTTCTTCAGTTAGAAATGACCATGCTATTAAGTGAAAATTATAAAAAAAAAAAAAAATTTGACCCTTACTAAATTTCCAAACCAAAGATCAAGGTTATTTTTGGTCAAGGTCTGTTTTGTCTCTTTGCAGGAAGGTGAGGATGCAGTACAGTTTGCTAACAGAGTAAAGGCAGCCATTGCCAGACAGGGTGGTCTGGTGGACCTGCTGTGGTGAGTCAGACATCATGTTTTCTGACCAATTTTCTGGCTTTCCGTATTTTCACTGCTATACGTTACTGTGCTGAAAGACTGATGTGAGGAAGAAAGCATTTGCAAGCATATGCATATGTAAATGAACAAGATCTTTAAACAGCTAATGGCTTATAAATCAAAAAACTGCCTAATAGCGAATGAAATGATGACCCAGGAAGTAGGGCTGTTTAATGGTTGATATATAAAAAAAAAATGCATGAACTTAGAAAAAAAGGTTTTTATTCCTATTCTTTTCGTTTCAAAAGTAGAGGCTCGGTGTTGTTGCTTTTGCAGACGGTATGTTCAATTATTCATACAACAAAATATTCTGGAATTAAAAATTAACCATAATGTTTGCAGTGGCTGGGGAAAAAAATGCATTGGCAGGGAAAGGGTTAATATATCAACCAGCTGAAGTGCTGAAATCTGTTTTGTATCTTTTATAATGCATTTATAACCACCTTAAAAAAAGGGGGTGTAAAGAAAGCCACACGATAAACCAAAGCTCATCACAAGTAGCTTTTTCACAAGCTGAAGTAGATAATAATGTATAGAAGGTGCACAGTGTCGCTCGTACAAATATAAAACAATATAATGGTAACACACATAACATTGGAGGTGAACCCTAATGTGTATATCTGATAAGAAAAAAACTGCTATTTCATTTGAAAGTGTGTAAACGGGAGTTTTGGGATTTTAAAGCATTGCTTGTTCTTTTTTCCAAAACTGTTAATTTTACAGTAAAATACTGTGAAACGGCCCGTTAGATTAATTTACAGTTTTCACTGTATAGATTTAAGAGAATTTAACGTTAACCAGTTAACAGATTTTACAGTCTTTTTGCCAAATTAAATTAAAATTAAAACTGTGCCCATTTTTACAGTGTAAACACCAATGAAAAGTACTAAAAACAGAGAGATGTTAAACCAGAAAATGTCTGGTCTTAGCTGGTTTAAAGCTTAGCTGACAAATGGCCAAAACCCCTCTAAAACCAGCCAACATGGTTTTGACCAGATTTTTAGGCATAAAAAAGCAGATTTTCTCAGAAGGTAAATTGGCCTTAGAGGAACACGGCACTTTTTTCAAAAATGGGCTAATTTTCCAACTCCCCTAGAGTTAAACTGTTGAGTTTTACTCTGTCAATAGCACTTTTAGCATAGCTTAGCATAGATCACTGAATCTGATTAGACCGTTAGCATTACGCTCAAAATGACCAAAGATTTTCAATATTTGGTATAACTTTTCTATAGTTATATTGTGTACTAAGACCGACCGAAAATTGATTTGAACTGATTTGAACCAGGAACTCCATAAGAGAATCACAACTTTTTATTTTACCTCAGTTTTAGTAGACAATGTTATCGTAGAAGAGTCAAGTTATACATAGAAAAAATATCGAAACATTCAGATTCAATGGTTTGCTAGCAGTGCTGTCGCCAGACCCGAAGATTGGCTGAATAGATTAGAAAATGTTAAAACTTACCTGTTTAACTCTAGGGTTGTTGGAAAATTACCCTATTGTTCCTTTAGTTGAATCTGTTTTTTTTTTTTCAGGGATGGCGGGTTGAAACGAGGAAAAGTGAAAGACACTTTCAAAGAGGAGCAACAAAAACTCTACAGCAAGATTTTGGTTGGAACGCAAGAGGACCGCAGTCGTTCTTGAGGAGAGGAACGTGAATCAGGTGAGGGCCTGGAGGCCGAGAGACGCTCCTGACACCTGGACAGCGGCGTTGCGCTTTTGTTTTACATCACGTAGCAAGAACTGTCCATGTTAAATTGTTCACCAGAGGACCGAGGCATGTCCAGTGTTCGGTCAGATCATGATCAAAACACCACGAGACGTGTTTTGAAGCGTAATGTTCCTTTGAACGAAGTCAATGTAGCGTGATTCAGTCTGTAGTGGCCAAGTTGCCCGTGAGGAGTCATAAGGACGCAATACAGCGGTTTAATGGGTTCTTTCTCTTTTTTGTTCTTTTTTTAATTTATGGTTTCTATTTCTTTTATTATCACTTACTCTTAACGTGTCATTAGGACGCAGTAAACTATTAAATTTGATGGCCACGTATGGCTGACGGAAACGCCTCATCAGGCTCATCGTAGGTGTCCGAAAGCATCTCTGCTGTACTTCTGCTGCGCGGATCACTTTAATCCTGGATTTTAACAGGAGGAATCAGCAGAAATATGCATGGAAAACCTGCAGTTTATTTTGAGGACATCAAGATATCCTGACCTTTGCAGATGAATCATCTGCATTAACTTTTCAAAATACCTCTGTTATATGTTGTTTGTTTTTGCTCATCTACGATTGAAAGATCCAGACCTCTTTTTCATTTGCATTTCCATCTGGGAGTCAAATCATATGAGTCTTAATGACATTGGCCAAGTGATGGCCAATTGAAAACTCTATGAAGTGTTGTTCAGGTTCTGCATACATTCAAATTCAAATGAAAGCCATTACTTGTGAAGTTCAAACAACACTATGCAGCATGTACTTTATACGCAACCAGTGTTTCCTACGGGATTTTTTCTTTTTAGATCAACCAACCCAAACACGTTTTCAACACTTCAGTAACATTTTATTATTATTTAAAAAAAACCCTACCATTCTTAACGAAGTCTTAAACAAGGTGTAAGACCTCAAATCAAAAAAATTAGCGGCGCAATGTCCTGAATATCAGAGCAGAAAACGCTGTATGCAACTAATTAGCTCTTAAAACTAAAACACTAAAGGGCTCGTAATGAATGTGCAACCGTAATCAGAAAAGCTGTGTCTGAAATCGCGTACTCTGTGAATAGGCGCTTCTTTAGAGTGAGTAATTACTTTCTGAGCGCTAAAATGTATTTTATATGGTGTGAACGTGTGTCGTATGAATGAGATCCAGATACTGCATTTGTTGTTGCCTTACTGTTCTTCACAAATCCTGTCCCGTGGCGTTATCTGGATATGTTTTGTATGCTATTTTATGAATACTGTGAATCTGAATGTTTTTCACCCGCTATATAGTAAAGGAAGTATGCGATTACAGATGCAGCCCATGTGTAGCAAGGGTCGTTCACATTTCAGTGCTTCGTTTGGTTACTACCACCGACGAGCAAGATGTTTGGTTAGCCAACTAAATTCGCTTTTTGACAATGTTAGTTTGGATCGGATGATGCTTGATTTGCAAATTCTTAAAGGGGTAGTTCCCCCAAAAATTAAAACTGTTGTTCCAAGATTCCAGCGACCAAGCACTTTGGGTGTCCACATCAGATGCGACGCCATCGAATCAATCCAAAATCACTGCCAGACAGAAGTGGGTGTGTCCGGAAGCGCAATGAAATGAATAAATATATAGCAGCGATGGATTCTGTTTACACTAATCGAAAATAGCAGCATTATTTAGTGATATGCTATTTACGCTAAGTGCAAAAGAATGCAACTTATTGAGCGTAAATGTTGATTTTGATTCAAATGATTAAATGGATGCCATGGTTGACACCCTTACTGGGACAATAACCTACCCTAGTACCCAATTATTTTCAACTTTTTGATTACTTCCTTAATTTGCATTGGAAATAAATGCATTTCTGATGTGATTTGAAATTTAAAAAGGGAGAAAGAAATTTGTTAGGAGGCGGATTCCAACCCAGGTCCATCGTGACCGGCTTTTGTAATGATGACTAGCCCAATCAATTATTGAATGTACATACTGAGCTGCTTTCAGTATGGCTTAAAAGTCAACACAATACGATATTCCAACTCCCATTTGACACGTTTATCTTTAATAAAGCACATGATCACCTGAGGATTATCGGTAGCACTTTATTTTGCAGTCCTGTTCCTCGTGTACATACTATGTACTTACTGTAGTAATTACAATAACTAGGTATTAACCCTAAACCTAACCCTACCCCATATAGTTACCTTATATTACAGTACAGTTTTCAGAACACAAATGATATTTTTGATGAATCTGACAGCCTTCTGACCCTGAATAGACAGCGACGCAATTACCACACGACTTCAGTGATTGGTATATAATGGTTATAATTTTATAAAGCTGCGAGAGTACTTTTTATGTGCAAGGAATACAAAAATAGCTAAAATAACATTATTTTTGTTTTTGCACACACAAAGTGTTCTCGTATCTTGATCAAATAAACACTGATGTCCTTGCTACCTTTCTGGGCCTTGAACATGGTGGTACCATTGGTGTCTATGGAGGGTCAGAAAGCTCTCGAATTTCATGAAAAATCTCTTAATTTGTGTTGAGGATGAATAAATGTCTCACAGGTTTGGAACAACACAAGGGCGAGTAATTAATGACAGAATTGTTAATTTTGTGTGAACTATCCCTTTAATATGAACCCTTGACTTGGCGTGTGCAGTCAACTTGCACTAACTTAGATGGTTGTTATTATTATTATTTATTCTTTTTTTTTTATTCAACCATCATTCATTATTCTAGTGTCAGAGCAGCATTTCTTAAAGAGCCTGGTTATCAGCTCAAGGAGGCATATACTGAGAGTTCGACTGTTTTTAATTTAGGAAAGTATGTATTTAAATACGATTACACTTGATGTATATGCTTAAAATGTTTTATTGAATTGGGCCACAAGCAGTGCAGTACTTCACTAACTGCGACTTTAAAGGCAAGTCGGCCTGTAATAAACAGAACGCTTATAATTGAGGTTTGGATCTCAGCTATGAACTGAAATAGCAGACTACGTACCAGCATGTGAATCAGTTCAGCTGCTGGGCTCAATACGTGGGAACTGGTTTTGAACCAGTTACTGAGTGCATATAAATGGCTCTGTGGAAACGGAGAGAGCGGTTGGGTAAACATGCCAGTGATCACAATGTATCGTATACAGTTGCTCAGACCTTCATTTAAGGTCTGATGTAGTTCTTAGCCTTATGTAGAGGTTCAACTGGAGATCAGCATGTATATGTATGTGTGTGTATATATATATATATATATATATATATATATATATATATATATATATATATATATATATATATATATATATATATATATATATATATATATATATATTACACACACTTGAATTTACAAAAGAAAAACCTTTTTTTGGTTTGTCATTACAGCAAATCCTAAGCAAACATTGCTGGTTCTCATGAGGGTATGTAACATGCACTAACAATAAAAGTAATTTTTTGGAATCAATGGTTCCGTGTAGAACATCCATAACACGCAGTAAACATTTACATTCCACAAAGATTGTTTATAGAGCAGGGGATTTTTTTAAATGTTCTTCACACCACGAAAAGAATGGCTCTTTTAAGATCTGTTTACTGTAAGGTTTTTTGAGGAACATTTGGATACGTGTTGATGGGACGGCGGTTTATCTGTCATGATGTGTGCAGCAATTTGACTACCACCGTGCTCTAAAAAAGCACCTTAGAAACTCATCCACCTGTACAGTACGTCACTGACTGATACACAAGTTAGAAATGCTCCAATGCGATACAGTCATATTGTACGACTATATAAATGTGTCATATATGTTAATAAAAGTACTTCAACACAACATTCGCTGTCTCAAGTTTATGACGGATAAGTTGCTATTGTCACTTGCCGTTTCTTGAAGGATACGCTTCAAAAACACCCTTTTAGCTTCTCGCCCGAGGTCATGTGGAAAAAAAAGAGGCCCACCAAGGGACAGTAGCTGACTCATCAGGCACAAGAAAGATGCGGCCCACCCGTTAAAGCCTGTCCTGGGCCCGCTGAGGTGGGGCAGCCTGTAAAAGCAAACGGAAAACTGGACATGGTTATTAGACTCTACATTGACGTATGACCGGAGAACAGAGGCATAGGGACAAGTTGTCCTGCCAGAGTCCTTTCGCTTAACATCAATTATAAACATTCATTCAGCCTGGAGTCGGTGCTGAGAAACATAAACTTTCTCTTGAAGAGCGGAGAGATGGGTCACCACACGAAAAACTGCATGCACTGAGTGCACTGGCCTACTGCATGCTCGTCGTTTTTATGTGTTAGGATTCAATTTAGAGCCGTAATCGCTTATTGTGTTTGGATCTGGTGAATATCAGTTCATTGGAAATGACGAGCTGCCCCCAATTAAGTGTCTTCCAGAGCACACCGGGCATCAGTTACTAAACCATTACCTTTAACAGCTCGAAATCTATCCATCGAACTAGTTCAACAGGATCTGTTCGTCTAATTTGGGTAAATGCAAGAGCACGGATGCACTACTTTCACTCGTTTTTATTTTAGATTTACAAAATTTGTAATCCTGTGATGAAATAAATATTAGATGAGATGCTGCTAGTAATCATTAATGATGTATGTGGCATTGTTATTAAACAATCAATGGCCCAGCCATTCATTTTTATTTGTTGTGTTTATTCGTTGTAGAAAACAATAATGTTTAGCACGAAGTCAATGCATTTATGAAATATGAATGTTGTATATATAAAGCAGAAACGAAATGTGCTATTTGTGCCCTTTTAGTTATTACAGAAGACACCGTGAACACTGCATATGAAATTGTTATTTAGCAATTACAGGTATTGTAAGTTCAGTGTAGCATACATCCCAAAATGTGTTAATATATGATATACTAACACATGTTAGCAGTTTTTAGTTGAACTGAGAAGTACTTGGTTTGTGTCCGTGTGGAACCCGATGATAATGTTTCCCAGCGTGATTTGAGAATGGTCCAGAGAGCATCTTGTGCCTCAATGGAAGGAAAACTGACCTTTTGATTAAAAGAGTTCACACGATCAGGTCACAAATTTACTAATTAAATTAGAACCCTAAAATCTCTAATCTCCAGAAACTCATTTGATATATATATATGTATGTATATGTATATATGTATGTATATATATATATATATATATATATATATATATATATATATATATATATATATATATATATATATATATATATATAATTTTTATAGTCTATACAGTGTAATGCAATTACATCAGAAGTAATAGTTATGTAACAGAAAAATAAAAAAATAAATATACAAATGCACAATTAACACAATTAGCTAACCTGGACTGTTTCCACTTAAACCCGAAAATAATCTTCAAGAGAACGTTTTCAAGGGAACCACGAATTCCTCGATAACGCATTACGGTCCTGCCCAAACTGTCTAGCATTACATGCTTTAATAATAAGATTTGTACTCATGGGTGTTACTAAAGTAGTCAAACCTGTTCATTTGAAGAGGATGTCCCAATACCTTTGGCTATATATATATATATATATATATATATATATATATATATATATATATATATGCGCATATGCATGCATGCATGCATGCTCACGCACGTTGTGTGTGTAGGTTTTACAGTATGTAACCTGACACAAGCTCAGTAAGCACCAAAGGCCTTCAGAGTGAGTGACACACGGAAACTTTGACGCGGCGCGTCTGTACAGTATCGCGCAGTACTACATGTGCAGGGCGGAGCTTCGCGTGAACATAACATTGACAGAGCAACTAGTTCGTCTCAGTCTGGCGCGGCAGGAACCCCGAGGCTGCGGACGCGCCGACGCTGGCTTAATTCAGCTTACAAACCTAGTCCGATTACCATGCGGGCAGGAGGAGAAATCCGTCCGTGCTCAGCGCCGAGCAACTGAACGACACCGCGGAGCTCTTTCCTCATGACAGCGGGACCGGAGATGCGAGCGTCGCTCTCGTGGGCTCCGTCTTCAGGGCGAGATAGCTAGACTTTCCTCATCTTATCTGCGAGCCGTTTGTTGTTCCTCCACCGGAGAGCTGTTTTCCTCGGCCGGATTAGACGTCCCCGGCTCGCCTGTCATCATGGAGACGCGCACGGACGTCTTGCTGGTCACCGCTAACGTCGGCTCGCTGTTCGACAATGTAAGTCGCCTCTGTTTATGAATCCCGGCTCAGACGTGCGCAGCGACTTATTTCACAACGGAACGGTTGGCTAGCGTTAGTTAACCTGCTGCTGAACGCTACCTGTGTCTCTAAGGTGCTCTCAAAGAGTCGTTAAATGGATAAAGGTAGGCCGAAACACCCGAGAGGCGATGATTTAAACGCGCCTCCCGGAGCGTTTAATGATTTCACTGTATATATATATATATATATATATATATATATATATATATATATATATATATATATATATATATATATGTATGTATATATGTATATATATATAGTCAGCGTGTATTATTGTGTAACTCAAGCGCTGTAATGCTGTCAGACGCCGTTCACAAGGGACGCCTTCTTGCGTCGTTTTATTGAGTGTTAGTGTTATTTCTGATGTGTCCTCTTTTATATCGAATTAGAATTAATTCAACTTTTTAGAAAGGCGCCCCGCTCGGTCGGGCTGCGTCTCTCCGCCTTTGAGCGCGAGAACGCGTCCTGCGCGAGCGGCACCGACGCGTCCGTCATCGTCCACGCTCCCCCTCGCGCGGCTCCTCCGCGCTTGAAAGGACGCTCGGACACGCTTCGGGTCGTCTTCGCTCCTCCGGGCCTCTCTCGCGCCCGAGTCCCCGGCCTGGAGTGATCTCGCCTCCCGGTGTGACGGCGTGCTCCGCGGCGGCGCCTCCCCGCGGGTCTGACGACCTATCACACACCGCGCCACCGGCCCGAGCCTGCATTCAAATAAAACAGGAAACTGACACGCGCTTGTGAGATTTTTCAAAGCGCCAGCGCGAAACCGAGGGGCCGGGCTGCCGCTGAGCTCTGGGTCCCGCAGCCGTGGGCCTCGAGGATCACTTTCGGACCATTTTAGCTTATGCTCACGAGAAAAACATCGGATTAAGGGTCAACGTTTAATGCAACACTTGTGAGAAAAACAAATACACGCGTATGCATGGTGGCTTGATCTTACTGCTGCTGTAAACCTGTCAGAAACGCTTTTGCCTCAAATATAATCAAATGTAGAAAAAAAGTTAGCTTTTTTTTAGCGGCAGCACTTTTATTTAGTTCAAAATGGGAGTTTAATAAAACAAAACAAACCCAAACTAACTGAATTGTTACAATACTGCAATGACCAAAACTGATAGTAACAATAAAGAGAAAATAGGTGTATACTACATATAAAAATATCACAAACCTTATATAGAAGTTATATATAGTTAAAGTTGATGGACAGCTGTTTGTTGTTGCTAGAGCTACCTGTTTTTTTGTTTCACCATTACTTATTTACTCGACTAGTTCTTATTCTATAGTAAGTAATGATTAAGTACTAGTGACTAGTTTCACACACTCAGACTAGTCGCTATTGATTTTTATAAACTAGTCAGCGTCACTAGTACTAGTACTAGTCTCTGAATTGCTTACTATATGCCAAGTCGACTTTACCTGCTAGCAGCAGGTGACTGATATAAATGATTATTTTTTATTACATAGCATGTCACGTAGCGTTTATCTCGGTTTGTTCATCTGGGTTTTAACTTGTTCGTGTTTGACTCAGGAGTGAAAGATCGTGCTGTGTTTCTAAACGATCACTTTTCCAGATGATTAAAAAATGAAAATCACACGTTTACATCGAAAAGGGGAACCCCTTGTTTCTTGACCGCTCGCATTTTATTCAGAAACTCTTAATTAAAATCTCGCCGTGGAGGTGATATTTCCTCACGCACGTTTATGTTTTCTAGAGATGTGGTTTAGTCATATTTAGCAGAGCACTGGCCTCATTGTGCGTATGGAGGACCGAAGTGGAAATTTGGCCCCGTACCCAGTTTCCTCCGGCCATGTTTGACTGAGAAAAAGCACATGTCACAGTCCTTTGTGACTGTAAACAGATGAATATCTTTTCCCAAAGGACTTCAACCCTTTCTCACTTCTTTTTTTTTTATTTTAATAGGTCGGTGTAAATGTTGAAGAAGACTTCCAAAAATGGTTACATTTTTCCTATCCTTTAGAAGGGTTTATTAGACCCGTCAAGTTTTGACGCGTCCTTAAGTTTAGAGTGTTTAGCTATGATTCATCATGTTTAATGAGGAGATAACGTTTGGGGTGTATCTCTCAGAAGATGTTGAAATGTCCCGGCCTGCATTTCCTAAAAGCACGAGTCCGGTGCTAATGGTTTCTGTGAACCCGGTGATTCGCCCCAAATGATTATTTTTTTCATATTTTTACAAAAAACACAAATGCAATCACAACGAAAGCACATTTTTTGAGCATTTTGTGCAAAAAAAAAAGTCATGATGCATGCTTAAAATTGTACTTTAAAATATAATTTTGTAATATATTGCATTAATATAATGCCTGCAAATGGACGTTATTGTGTTCATGCAGAACATAAATGTATTTATTTTTTGTAATGCAAACATCTTTTGATGTTTTCATTTTAACGCTGCATATCGGTTCTCATAGCTATGAAGTTGTCGCGTTTGCTTTTTAAAAAGCGTTCGACAGCAGTTCCTAGGGCACTTAAAGCACGCTCCCTTGCGCGAGTTGTCTTGTATTGTCACGCGAGAATCCTGCCCGAACAATTAAAAGTCGATACCTTTATGGCGACTTGAATTGCAACAATTCTCAAATTCTTGTTTCGGGCTAAAGATGTTTTTTTTTGACAGCGCGCGCGCCTTCGATCAATCATACCCTCGGGTGCGAGCGTGTCTGATGAACTCTTTCCCAGCTCTCCATCGGAGATGCTTAAAAATACCTCGTCCCCCGCCACAGTGTCCCCTGTAAGACGCTGCAGTGTTTACCTACCTAAGTCAACGCACTTAGTTCTCGCGTGCTATTTTAAGTCCAGCGTTAGCAGGGGCTGGAGCTGGCAACAGGAAATGATGCGTTGCAAATTTGGGAAATCCTCTTGAGAGACGAGATGAAGGAAGTTTCCACCGGCCTCCCCACCCTTCAGATTCAGCGGAACCGAGCGCGCAGAGATAGAAGGCGCGCGAGCGGCAGTCCATAAAAGGTCTTTGCGAGATCAAAGTGACGCTGTAAATTGCATCAGGTGCCTATTCTAAGCCCTGTCGGATCCACTACAAGTCAACGTGATCCTGGGATGCTTTCGAGGTCCCTCGGTTTGCTGGCTGTAGCGTGAAAGAGACAAAAAGAGTCAGCTTTCACGCAGACTTCATCACAGGTCTGTCTTTGACCCCAGCGCTCTGCGTTCAGTCTGCAGAAGCGGCGAAGTAAACTTCACACCTGTGGTTATAGTAGAGCGCACCGCAGGGGCACGCTTCTGTGACACTGATCAAATCTGTCCCTTTTTTAGCAGCCAGCGTTATTAGGAAGTGGATAGAGATATCTTTGCATACGTTGTGTAACATTTAGTCATTTCGCGGCTGATTTTTTATTTTTTTTTAGCTGTGTGTTTTACCACCGCAGTCTATACTTATCCTTTGAATAGTTAGTCTTCATTATTTGCGGCGAGCTTTATTCGTGAACCTGCAGTTTCACACGGAATCAAACCGTTCTTCAGTCACGCAGCCTTCTTATGCATTTATTAAACGTTTGGCTAACGACCAAATTTAAATGGAAAAATTATTTTTCGATTTATTTTTCTGCGTCAAGTCAAAACTCTGCTTAGTAGTGCGCTCTGAAGTGTGCTTAGCAGTATTAAATGTGCACTTGTAGTGTACTAAAATCTAAAATCAAACGTACAGTGATTAAAAAAAAAAGTTTAAATGTTTTCTCACGCTTTAAAGAAGTGCGCTTAAGTATTTTAACTATATTTAATTACTACATTTAATTAGTTTCAGATTGCAAGTTCATCTTTATGTACGTGTAATTGCTTCATAAATGTGTAATTAAACTTTATTTTAGCATAAACGCTTGATATACTTTTCTGCTGATAATACAAGTTAATAAGTGCGTGTCTGAAAACACTGCATTCAGTTCACGCTTAAGCATGTTATTTTAAAGTATGTTATTTCCGTAGTAAATGCTCTTTTTTTAAAAGTTTTCTGAAGTGATCTTCTTTTTTTCAAGGGACTGCTTGAGATGCTTGAGATGATATCACGCATCGCAAAACTAGTTCTCATTTTCCACCCTCATAACTGAAATATGTAAGGTGTTTCCTGAACCCATATCACACTCTAGAGCTACACGCTTGCTGGCTTTGTTATGAATCTTAATTTCTTTTGCCTACTCGCTCGAACGGCAGGACGCCCTGCTCCGCTCACCGGGGACTCCCTCAAACCAGACTTACTGCGTAATCACGTTTTTGACCATCAGTAGAAAGTTTGGTCCGTGTTTCATCTGGTCAAGAAACACCCTTTTGTATATATATATATATATATATTTTTAAAATAATGATTTCTCTAAACGTGGCTCCGTTAAAACATTGATCCGTTTCTTTGAGCAACTCAGCCAGAGCAGTGTGCTAACATTTAAAACCTTCAAATCAATCCGGTCTTTTCCACTTTGATTAAATGCTTATCGTTATTTTCTTAAAATGTCACGTGCAACATATAATAGTTTTAGGTTTATGTTTAATATGGAGGCTGGCTTGTTTCACCTTTACTTGATGCCTTTAATGATATCTAAAGTATCAATGCGACCGTTTGAAAGCTGCTTCTCAAAGCCGGTCCTTCAGATAATGCTTTTTCATGTACCTGATCGACGTTTTGTTTTCACGCATGCTTTTTGCTTTCGGTTTTTCATATATCATTCATTCGTTTCTTTATGTTGATGCTTTTCTTTTCTATCTTTGTTCATGTTTTCAAGCACACAATAGCCTCGTTTAAGGACGTAGTTAGACATCTGGTCTGTCAGTGGCACACCGTACTGTGCAAATCATTTTTTTTCCCCCCCTCTCGTAGAAGGGACGTACTGTACTTTCACCTCGAGGATGGGCGACGTTTAGACTCCTCACGATAAATATCACATATACAGCTGCTTAATCGTTTTATTATCGTTTCTAATTCAACTGCGAAACACGAACCGTACGTGCAAAGTGCAAAACGCACCTCTTGTGTACTGCGTGAGCTAAAGCGCGCATCTGCTTCAGAGAAATGCATTCGTTTTAAGGTGGAGGTAATCACGATGGAGACGCCGACGTCTTTAAACGGTTTATCGCAGAGCTCCAGTGGCGAAATGGCCTGTAATGTTACCGAATGCGCTGCGGAAACCCTTCATCCAGTAGATCTAATCCACGCTGCAGTTTAAAGCTCTCAGCGGAGGTTAATCTGAATTATAAAAGTGGCCTAACAGGGAAATCTGGTTGTTGTCCTCAGGTGGGTGAGATTGAAGGAGACTGGCTGCGAGAGTTCTTCATGGTGAGTTCATTCAAACACACACATCTGATGATGCTCAAGAAAAGCTGGGAGACGCTCTTTAATGTTGTACTGGTCACGCGGACATTGTCAGAGCTCTCCATCTGTTCAAACCTGCTTTAAACACACACACACACACCCCTTCGGAGAGTGAACTTTACTCTGCCAAACAGACACCGTAAACCCGAAGGTGTTTGCCTCATTTATACAACCTGTCTTTTGCGCACCATAAAACCGTGTCAGGTTATCTGCTGTTGTCATGTCGCGAGCGCACGGATGTCGAATCGCAAGGTTTTTGACGGTTTTCCCGCTGGATGTGATGTGTGCACGCTCTCTGTTGCCTCGTTTGCATTCAATTGCCGTCTCAGTTTATTTAGTTTGAAATCCAACTGTAAAGGGGTTAAAATAAAATGTCAAAAAAAAAATTTGGCATTTATGGACCCCCTCCCCCCCCAATGCATTTGTTTAAATGCTATATGTTAATGGATATGAACAATTCAAAAACAAGCTCCGCGCACAATAAATAGCTGCTTCGTTAATAGAAGACGTTAAAAGTAATATAGAAAGCATAATAGAGTTAATAGGTGCAGGCTGAAGTGCACGCACTATTTCATAATTTCCTACAATAGGGTTATAGGTAGATATCCTCACTCGTTCCTTGTCTTGTAAAATGTCCTGCTACTATTTCAGTGTGAGAGACCTCTGCATGAGTGAACTATCTAAAAAAGTGAACCATCAACAGTTTTAAAGAGAATGAAGCAAAACAAGAAAAGTACGAAAGACATCGTCAAAATAGTGCCATCAGTGCTTCTTTAAGTGACCGCAATACGTTTTGTATGCAAAAGAAATAAAAACAACAACTTTGTTCAACTTTTCGTCTCCTCTGTGTCCCTCCGGGTCACTGTAAACATAATTTCGAAGAATATCCAATGGATATTTTTTTATTTAGATGAAGTATCAGTATTGTCAGCACAGCTTCAGGGTTTCTTTAAACAACAGAATGTAGTTCTAAATGGTGCTGTGTCTTTAAGATGTCTGTCCGTCTCAGTGATGTGTTGACCATATAGCTACCCACAACACGTTAATGGTTAGGAGGAGTGATGCTATCTATCTTGATTCCTCTTTTAGACAAGTTTCTGAACACAAAATAGATGATATTGACCTTACTGTCAGTATGGAAGTTCATGTGTTGTTGTCAAAAAAAAATGGAAGCAGGAAATTGGAATGAAGCAATTTTGGTTCTCTTTTTAAAAAAAATATTTAGAGTTATTGAGGTGTTTTGAGTTGAGTTAGGCAGTGGATGAACATATCTCATATCTCCTTAGACGGTGCACATGCATAAGCCACGCTTCGTCGCCCTGCACTTTCAGGAAGTTGGTGGAAAAGACTATATGGTGAACATGGGCCACGCAGAGAACTTTTGCTGGTGAGAATGTTGCAAATTGTGAACTTCTTATTTGCATAAAATGTTTATGTATACAAGAACATTTTATGTTTATATATATATATATATATATATATATATATATATATATATATATATATATATATAAATATATAAAATGTTTATGTATACAAGAACATTTTATGTTATATATATATATATATATACATATGTATATATATATATATATATATATATATATATTTATGCAAGAATTTAATTGTTTTTATTCTTTTTTTATAGGGCTATAGAGTCCAGTTCTGAGATGGCTGACTTCGACAGAGTCTGTGTCTATGTAGACAGTCATTTCAAGGCTGTTGACAGTTTCACGGTGAGTTATATGGCTGTTGCAGTGTCTAGCAAGATGATTTCACTTGGTTCCTTAGTACTATATCAAAGGAAACGCATCTAACTCTTATGCAATCTCTTAATGTGTTGACTCTTGCACCACCGGAGTTGTGGTTGGTTTGAATGTCCACCAGGTGGAGCTATACAACCATTTTGAACTGGGCCAGTACTCACCTCACTCACCTTCCTGTTATTGTAGTGCTACTCTTATCTACACAGCAGTGCTTAAGATAAGAATGAATGAATAAATGTGTGTGTGTGTGTATATATATATATATATATATATATATATATATATATATATATATATATTTTTTTATGTTTTATTGTTCCGTTAAATTTGTGAAATGATTTCACCACCTGATTTGAACTGGTCGAACTGCTACAACAGATCTTAAAATATTAAGTTATGCAAAACAAAACACGTAATGGAGTCTAAAAGTCGGCGAAAGATCATAATGACATTGAGGATTCATGAAACCTGCAAAGAGAAATTCTAAACAGCAACAAAACCTTTCTAAAAAGTTACCGTTTCTAACTAAACACACACAAGTCCAGCTGCTTTCTACCGACAGTGACGGACCAAACACACAGCCCTGCAGCACCCCTTTCATTACTCAGAGTAACTTAGTAAAACCTGTAAAAAGAGAGAAGCTGCTGGTGTTTGGCAGGGTATTAACCTCCGGCCCACCCAGGTGAGAGGGGCTTGCGTTTGTGTTTGTGCACTATGTGTTAGGTCTGTACCTTGATGGACTGGGTTAATGTGCAGGAGTGGCCAGGCAGCGGAGCGAGTCAATACGTTTAACTCCAGATTAAAACTATTGATTAGGACCCTCTCATCTGAACATGATAAATAAACTGTGTGTGAGTGAGCGAGTGTGTATTTGTGTATTTGTTTTGTTGATGCTGGAGGGTTAGCGAGTGGACCCGTTGCCAGACCTACTGAATTTTTTTGTTACCAGAAAATACAACTGCATGTAATAATTTTCAAATGCCACACGCGCAAAATCTTTGTCAAACCAGATTTGTCCCTTCACATGAGCCTCTTTCAGCATGCAAGCGCACACACACACACTCACACACACACACACTTGCACGCACGCTTGCACGCACGCACGCACGCACGCACGCACACACACACACGCACGCACGCACACACGCACGCACACACACACACGCGCGCTAAAATAGAGATCAGCACACTCACAGCTGTACACCTATCTTCATCAATCAGGCCTGTGCAGCGTTTAATAAAAATTTATTGACTTAAAAGTGATTTTTTTATCTAAACACCATTTGTACGATGAGTGTGCCAGGCGCTCTCTGCATTTACACACACACACACACACACACACACACACACACACACACTCTTCCCAGTCAAGCCATGATTCACAACCCTCAGAAAACTAATTACAAATCAATACAGATGATGTGAGACAAATGAGAATGAAGGTGGGTGTTAACGCAGCCGGTGTGTGTGTGTGTGTGTGTGTTAGAGAGCGTGTGAGGGAGTTCATGCACTGCAATGAGGACCTTTATTATAAAAAGTTGCAAAATTTGATCAAGATTAGTTTATTTTATGCCATCACGCAGTAATTTGTTGTGGCTATCGAAGAGACTCGTTTTCCCTACGCCTCAGTAGTGTTTCTTGTCAACAGCATTTATTAATACTTTGCTGCAATACATCGCAATATATCGGCATTTAGTTCTTTAGCCTCAAACCGTGAAAGAATCAAAATCTGGTAGTATGTTATTTGAGGTAAGTTGTCTTCGCTCATGGGCTAATAAAAAATCTACATTATAGTTCTGTAGTTTGGAGTCAGTAAGATTTTTCATTTGGTCAAAACTGCAGTATTTTTCTATTTTAATATACTTTAAAATGTAGTGTATTTTTTTGATGCAAAGCTAAATTATCAGCACCATTCTTCCAGAAATGTCTTCAGAAATCATTCTAATATGCTGATTTGAAACATTACTTATTATTATCAATGTTAAAGAAAGGCATTTACTTGACATCAAACTTTTTGAAAAACATGATGTATGGCTTTACTTTAATTATAGTCAATGTAATGCATCCTTTTGAATTAAAAGTATTAATTAAAAATATACATATATATATATGTGTGTGTGTGTGTGTGTGTGTAATGCAAAAAAACTCCTCCTCCCAAACCTTTGAACGATATCGTATAAATATTAAGGATACATTTTTTGTATATTTTTAAGAGTCTTCCAAAAACAATAATCATCTGAATTTTGACCTCTTGTTGAAAAATGCCATTATCCAGTCTTTTCCCCGTCTCGTTCCCCGTCTCCCTCCCCAGTCATTCCTTGCCCCTCCGTAGCTGTGGCACTTGGTCTCTCAAGACTGGTCATCCAGAAAGCACTGTCATATTAAAAAAGCATAATTTCTCTCACAAGATTTATATATTTCTCCAGGGATGGATATCTGTAGGAAAACATGGCTGTGTGTGTGTGTGTGTTTACGGTGTGGCGCGCTTCATGTCAAAACATCCCTCAACGGCAGGTCGTTTTTCTCTGCCATGCTGTGGCGCTTGCGTTTGGGCCAACAGCAGGGCTCTGTGTTTAATCCCTGTGCGATTGTTTTAATTTTCTGTCCGTATTGATCTCTGCGGGACCGGATTGATGTGCGCTCACTGGAGCAAGCAGCTAGTACATTAAATCCATCCAGAAAAGACGCTAGAAGTGTGTGTTTGTGAGTGTCGCACCGGCGTATCTGGGTGCGTTTTGGGGACCAAAACTACAGGCAAGTCTGTGACGGGGTAGTTCAGAAAGATCATTGACTGTAATAGTGTCTTGAAAGTCAGAGTTTAAAGAGTGCAATGCGTGCACATCATCATCTTTCAAAATCCAAGACATCTCCGTTAACCTCTGCTTGTGAATGCCTTTAAAGCGTGAGGCCATGAGCCCTGTATCCAATCAGGACATTGTTAAATGAAATCATGCACGGTTGTTTGTTTGACTGACTTATTATGCATTTGTTTTTAGGCGCTGGGAAGCATGTACTTCATCCACAAGTCGCTGAAAAATATCCAACTATATGACTTCAATCGTAAGTTTTCATACCAGTGTAATGCATTATTGTTGAGCGATTCCATATTGTAGAATCAAAATGAATTGTGATCACCGTTTTTTATTTAGCAAAACGACCGCTTATCACATAGCTGTTTAGTAAATAAATAAATGGGCATGAAATAGCCCAAAAATATATAGAATAAAATCGTTGTAGAGTGGTCATCTGGTCATGCATGGTCATCTGAGGGAGCTGAGATTTATTCAGAAGTATCTGAGCACTGGATCACGTGAATAGATAGAATTAGGTATTTATACAGTTAAAAAAAAAATAAGAATAATAATTTAAATCTGTATTTGTTTTCTTGAAATATTTTAGTATTTTAACTAAGATTATGGTATGTTATCTAAACTGTCATCCTCCTATACATTATTAAAGTACTGTAAGACTGCCTTTGATTTGCACTCATAAAAATACAGTATTAAGTAGCAGAAAAGGACAGATTTATGGTCTAGTGAGAATCATCACTGAGAAGAATGAGGATGAATCATTGAAAGTAAAAACCACGGATAATATACAGTAACTAGAATTCAAATGTTAAAAATGTTTGGTGGAATATATATAATTTCACCCAAAAATATAAAAACAGTACTGGTTTTCAGGTTTGTTTTTTTACAATTATATATTAAATGTTACAGCGTTTACGTAAATGCTAAATTAATTGTTTGTTTGATGATTTTATGTTGAAATTGTGTTGGTTAAATGGTCCAATATTTGACACGTGACTTATATTTTTACCATATTTTTTTTACAATATCTGTACTTTACATTTTTTAAATAAAGTTATTATTAATTTCGGTGAAATTCAAGCATAATCGCTTAGGTCATAAAACAATACATAAACTGCCATTAACACAGAACAAATAAACAATCTCTTTCGACTCGGTTGCTCTGGTCTCTGCTAGAACAGGATTTAACCTCCTAAGCTTTTTTCACTAGCCTTCATCCGTTCTAGTCGCAGCATCTCATGAATAAGCTCTCAAGAAGAGGACTAATAGAAGAGCCATTAAGATCAGCGGACCAATGAATTCGGTGTCCTATCAAATCAGTGTCTCATAGATCCTGCGCTCGCAGCCTACAGCCCTGCGACAACTCCAACATTAGTATATTGATTTTACATTTGCATGCTTTTCTTACGATATGTCTTGTTTGTTTATTCCTCCTACCTGTAGTGAAGGAGTTTAAAGCCGTCTCGGGCCACAACAAGTACGTGGGCTCGCTGGAAGGAGTGACTACCATGGAAAAAGAGAAATTCCCCAAGAACTTTTGGCCCGATGTAAGTGTCTGCATAGTGGTAGTTTTAGTCATTTTTATTCAATTCAGAATCTCTTGTATCACGCACTTCTTTTTTTGAATACATTACGAGGGTCTGCATCGCTTAAATGTACAGTGCATACAGCATTTGTTGCATAATCCTTGAAACACAAAGAAATAAATTATTACAGTATTACTAAAATGCAGTTATTTGCAGTTTAACTCATACACGGTCTCTAGAACTCTTTGAATGCATCATTCATTTTAATGTGCATGTGTGTGCGCGTTTAATTGCAGTTCAAGTGGTCCAGAAAAGGCTACATGAGGACACGATGGCTCATTCACAACCAGTATGTTTGCACACACACACACACACACACACACACTTCTTCACCTTTAGAGATGTTCCTCATAATTTTCTGTACAGTCTATCATGTATGTGTTTTTTGGCCTCAAACACGTTGTGCTAGCTGTGTGTTCGAGTGCCATAAGAAGTGCATTAATTGCAGACTTGTGGCAGCAGTACAATAGAGCAGTACTGGAACTGAAAACTGAGTGATAAATGAACTCCATCCCATCAGCTAATGTCCTGCATCAGTCACGGAGACTGGCAGGATTGATGGAGCCCCCTCCCCCAATGTAACATGTCTTGCGTTTATCTGTGTGTGTGTGTGTGTGTGTGTGTGTGTGTACAGGGGTTTAGACCTGGTGAACGTTCACCTGTTTCACGATGCCTCCAACCTCATAGCCTGCAACTCTAGTCCGTCAGTTTATTCTGCGAACCGCAAGAAAGCTCTCAGATACGTCATCAACAGGTTTGTGCCTCACTGGAGATGCTCACATGGGTTCGTGTAAATTAAAATGAAAAAATGAATAAAAATAGAAATGACAATGAACGCAAAGGCAATTGGAAATTCAGAAAAAAAAGCGCTCACCTGCAAGCCAATCAAGATGTAGATGACTTTAAGGACTTGCATCACTTGCTCACCGATGGATCCTCTGCAGCGAATGGGTGCCGTCAGAATGAGTCTAAACAGCCAAAATCCTTCTTGATTTAAGAATTTTTAGATATTTTGGCTTGGAAACAAGAGAGAAATTCTTGGCTAGAAAAGCATTTTTCGCAGTAAGCTGTTAAAAAACATGACAATAATCACGGCAAGCATGCACACACCAACTCCATGTCTGTAAGAAACAAGTCCCATCATTAAGAGTAAGATTTTACTAAAATGACTTCTGGCCAAAATGACTCCATAATTCATTATAATGCCTCTTCGATTGAAAGTGTCTATCCTCTGTTGTCCTCTCGCATCAAAATCCACCGACATATTTGTTTACAACTGTTGTAGACTGTATTGACTTCATCTGTGCATATTTCTCAGCTGACTCAGAAAAGATGTCTTTTTCCATATATTGGAGAACTCATGTATTTTAAGCCGGAAGCACCAGTGTAGATTTAAAAACTTATTTATGACATAATAATAACACATTAATGATGAATTTATTACAAACATACAGCTTTTCGCGTCACTGAAGTCATGTGGATTACTAGTGATGTTTTTATTAGACTCTTATACTGACGGCACCCATTCACTCACAGGTTCCACTGGTTAGCCATGTAATGCTAAATTTCTCCAAAGAAGAATCAAACTCATCTGCATCTCGGATGGTCTGAGCATAGACTTTTAAATAGAACTGAGCTCTAGCCGATGTTATTTTCACGGAAATACATCACAGTAAAATGCTGTGTGATTGGTTGTTCCATTTCTAACTCTTTCTCTTGTCTTGCAGGATATCAGACAGCAGCTACAGTCCTCTCCCCTTCTTCCTGTTCGGGGATTTCAATTTCCGCCTCGACACGCTTAGCCTAGTGCAGGTAGATCCGGCTAATACATGATGTATGTAACCACTCAACACATAAACACATTATATAAAGATGCACGTGCGTATTTCTTTGTGTACAGAACCTCTCCGTGTCGGCTGATATCCAGACGGTAAAAAAAGACAGTAGCAACGAGGTCGAAAAAATCATTTGTGAAGAGAAAGACAATGACCACAAGGTGAGTAGTGTGTTATATGTATGAAATACATGTAAATGCATGATTTCTGAAGGAGCATGTGAGACTGAAGACTGGAAGAATAATGTTTTGCATTTCACAAATAAAATATATTTTAATATATATTAAAATAGAAAAAGCTTTACTGTATTTTTGATCAAATTAATACCTTGGTTACAAAAAAAGTCAAATAATTATTTGAATCTGAGATAAAAGTGTTTTCTTTTTGGCAGAATAGTACATACAGTATACATTTTAAAAATGTTGAATGTCTATATATACATTCATACAATATATAATATAAATGAATATATTTAATATATTCACATAACCTTTAATGAATATATACATGCATATGTTTTCATATATACATAACAAGTATATACTTCACACATATATGATGCAAACAAAAACTTTATTTTTGATGTGATTAATCAACTTTATATATATATAAATCTATTTTTTTTTGTATTCTTTTAATAATGTTTGTATGTTTTCTGATTATGTTCTCACAGAGCCGTCAGTAAATCATACTGTCACACTTGCTTTACTTAGACTTCGTAAACAAATGCTAAAGGCTCTGACTTAGCGTCCAGGAGATGATTAATATTTTCTTTTTGTGTGCGCTCAGACATATCCAGTACACTGTCCAGCCAGATTTATGGTTTTTGGAGGGTTGATATTGACTTCTTGCCAGTCCAGAAAACGCGAGCTTGCATTTAGATCGCTCCTGCAGACGTGTGCTTGCTTTTTTTTTTTGTGACAGCAAAGTTGGAGCTCCTCTCTGTTCTTTGCTAGTTGTAGTTTCGTATACCCTGCATTAACCCCGTCCTTCTCTTTTCCCCTCTTCGTCTCTCCTGTGTTTCCCGTCTTGTCCTTTCCTTCGTTTTTTTCCACTGCGTTCTCTTCTTTACCTCATTCTTTCTTTCTGTCCCTTTTCAGGTGCTCCTTCATATAGAGACCAAGTTATTTGCTTACTTGCACCAGGCCGCGTTCAGAGAAAACAACGGAAAAGAGGTCTGAATTTAGTTTTTAAGAAACGATCAAAAGAGCGCATCGTTACATCTGTGCTCATGTGCTTTCCTGTCTTTCAGCTGCTGAAGTACGATAAGGAGATCTCCGAATTTCACGACGTCATCACAGAGGAGGAGATCCGCTTTCCTCCCAGGTGACAGTGTCGAGTGCACAATGTACTCACTTTGTTGGTCTGATAAGGGTTTTTAAGCAGCTTAAAGAAAATAGCATTTGAGAAGCAAAAGGTTTCTTGAACAAATCTTACCAACCCCAAACTTTTGAAGCAGTATGTCAGAATACAGAATGTCTTTCAACAAATGCATTGTAATCGTCAGTCTAAAACAACGTAATGTTCATGCTGCTTATCATCTTGCTTCAATGTCTTCAGTTATCCATACAGTGAAGACTACACTAAACCTACACAGTACATGAACACGCGATGCCCGGCGTGGTGCGACCGCATCCTGATGTCCCACAGCGCCGCAGACATCATCCACAGGGTCAGTTTTCCCCTCATCGCTGGTATCGTGAGCTTCGGTAAGCTGGGATTGATTGAATCAATGACCGGTTGCTCGACTGTTTGTTGTCTGCAGAGGCGGGAGGGTGAGAGCGGGGTTGTTTATAACACGCTGGGCTCCAACATCTGCATGGGAGATCACAAAGTGAGCAAACACCACAGCTTTATAAAAATAATAACCTGTCAATTGTCTTGACTATTTGCCGTATTAATTTTCATCTTTTATGTCTTCGCTCTAGCCGGTTTTCCTGTTTTTTCCAATGAGGACAATTACACATTGACACACGATACCGAGTCAGAGGGTGAGGCATTTCACTTGTATTGTGTTTGCTGTTTTTTTGTTTTTTTTTTCGTATACATAAAACCATCATATTATCTTGTTCAACATATGTAATCAATATAGACTACACCAATAGTTTGTGCAGCAGAATACAATAAAACAATATCGGAATTTAATTTAATTGCATTTTCATATGAAAGGTTAAGGATTTATATTCTAATGTTATAATGCATGGTGAGCAGCTTTAAAAAGTCTTGTTAAAAGCTTCACAATGTAATACATCATTATATATATATATATATATATATATATATATATATATATATATATATATATATATATAATATTAGCCATTGGTTTAGAGTCAGCAAAACTTAAAAAAATTAAATAAAAAAAGTGCATTTATTTATATTTATTAAGATTTCTTAAATCTAGAAGTAAATGCGGTTTCATTAAGGAATTAAAGAAAAAATCAATTGCTGTTTTCAAATACATTTTTAGCAGCATCATAGGAAATTTTAGTTTTTTTAGGTAATTCAAGTAATTTTCTTTTAATAATCAAGTCAACGTGGATCATTTGTACTTTCAAATTCAAATTCAAATTTTATTTGTCACATACACATACATACATGGTGCGACATGCAGTGAAATGTTTCACAAATGCATTCATCATGCTTCAGGGCAAGTGAAATGATGAAAGCAAAAAGGCGATTCAAGTAGTTAAGTTTATAGTTTTACCACAGGTGACAAAAGCTACCTCATCTATAGCCTATATATTTTATTGTAGCATATTGAAAAAGGTTCATGCCCACATTATTTGTCAGCCACCCCAGTACACAGCTCCCATTTCTGGATGTAGTCTCAGAAAGTCCTCTCTGTTCTGCTGTTCCCCGAGGAGCCGTTAGCTGCCCCTCGGCCCTCATTTCCTGTGCCGCTGGGCTGAGATGAAGCACCTCGGTGCTGCGTGATTGAAGAGCGCTCGTCTCCTCATCTGTGTCTGTTGGATTCTCTGTCTCTTAAGCCTACGCAAGCAATTCTGTAAAGCAGCGGTGTTCATTAATTACAGACACACGGGACACAGATCTATCCTGCATCGTTGTCCTCTATTGGCATTTTTAGGGCAATGATTTTGTTTTGCTGCCAGTTTTATGTGTGTTCTATAGGTTACGCTTGTCTAGGGTTTAGATGGCTTTACTGCTGCTGGTCTCTCATTTAGTCTGCTGTTCAATTAGACTTAAATTATAGGCTTTGGTATTCTGAGATTCATAAATACTGGGGTCTAAAAGAGTTAAATGTTTTCAGTAAAGTAGTTAAACCATTTAGAATGCCTTGAATATAATTACACAAAAGCATTTGTAATACATTTGTTTCATGCTAATAACTAATTTTGTACTTAATGTACTGTAATTGCGTTTAAGTAGTCCAGCTGAAGATATACTAAAGTATATTTGATTGTATTGAAGTGGAATTATTGCAAGGATACTTTAAATATCTCACATTTAAAGACCCTTATTATCTAAAGATCATACAGTCCTCATCAGTAATGAAATTAAAAGACATTTTAGACTTAATATTAAGAAATGTGCATTGTACATTTAACATAATGCTTTTTTACTAGGGTAGTTTATTGGGTATCTTCTTATAATGTGTTGTACTATGTTACAGTACAATAATGAACCTGCAACACAGTAGAATTTATATTATAAAGCATCGTACGAAACAATACACACTATACAGTATAATACAAGCTGTCTGATAACAAACAAAACTGTACAAAAAATTGAAAACATTCAAAAGGATGTAATGTAATTACTTGGAAAACTCGCTTCTCTTCGGTATTATACAGATGTTATACAGAACATTTTATTCATAAACATTCACAAACCAGTTTCTTTGTTTTTTATTCAGTGGACCAAGATCAAGCTTTTGGATTAAAAATGTAACGGGAAGTGAATCTCACCAAATGTCAGTAATTCATTTCGGTGGCCGTCAAAAATTATGTCTTCACTCTTAAAAATAAAGGAGCTTAAAAGGTTCACGGCGATGCCAGTGGAGATCCCTTTTTGGTTCTTGAAGAATCATCTCCTTCTTAGCTTTTAATAATCTGAAGAACCTTGTGTGAAACAGAAAGGCTCTTCAGATGTTAAAGATAAAAAGGTTCTTCTGTATGGCGTCGTGAAGCACCTTTATTTTTAAGAGTGTAATACTCATAAACCAAACAAGTGAGTCTAAACGCCTGTTTTCATATAATTATACTGAATATGTCCGTAAACGCTCTTTCTCTTTCCATCAGGGCTTCACATGAACCTAGAGGTTATTCTGTGGACATCTCTACTGATCATGCCAGGGCTCTACAACAAAGTACACAGCAGACCCCTACAACACCCACCCACGCCCGAAACCTCCCGACAAACGCAAGTGGGCACAAAACACAGCAAACCTTCTCACCATACACATTTAACAGAGACTTCAAGCAGGTTCGGCGTGACCTGAACACACAGGACACAATGGAGAAAGACCAAGAGCGCTTCTCAGAGCCCCTGACTTTTAGGTTTACGTTTTGCATAGAGTAGGTAAACCTCCGCGGATTACTATGGAAAAGCTTTAAAATCACAACTCTGGTGTGCTTTTACACTCGTGAGGACGTGAATGCGAGCACGAGTACGCCAAGCACGTCCAAACACAAGCTGCTGCGACGCACAAGCTTCGGTTGCTGTTTCAATCCAGTTCACGCGATCGTTCTGGTAAAACGCTTCTCGGTTCTCACACCCGCTGCATGCGTTAGTATGGATTCACAAGCGCATGCTTTTTGCATTTACACTGGCCTCGGCACTTCCGGCCGTCGGCTTCAGTCATTGTCTCCGCGGGGTTGTTAGTCAGACTCTCGGATCGATAGAATATGTACAGGACAGCAAGGGACGAGTTATAAAGCCATTAGCGCTTGTGAAATATGGAAATCCCACCCGGAGCGGCCTGGCCTGGAAGCCCCCGGACTTTTAATTAGAGCACTAGCGCGATGCGAATGCTAATGCGGAGCGTAGCGCTCGGAGATGTTTTCATTGCGTCGAATCTCGGGTAGCTGGTATTGTTTAAAAAAAGTTTGAAAGCTCTGTATAGTTTCTCAGTGGTGTTGGTCCGGCGTTAAATCTCTTTTAAAGCTAGTCACGACGACCAATTTTCATATTTTGTGGGGTAACGCGCTGGTTTGTAAATGGCTTTGTTCAATGCTTTATGAAATTACTTTAAATTGTAAATACGCAGCGCTTTTTAACCATTATTGAATCGCCTTCTAAACTGTTGCAGAGTCAGAGATGCTCCGAAACGTTATTAAAGGGACAGCGCGCACAAAAATGCGCATTTTGTCATTATTAACTCATGTTGTTGCGAACCCGTTTAAACAGCTTTCTTGTGTTGAGCGCAAAGAAAGATATTTTTAAGAATCGAGATTTTTAAGAGCTTCTATCGTGTGTTTTTATATACATTCCTCAAAATATCTTCTTTTGTGCTCAACAGATGGAAAAACGTATATAGGTTTAGAACAACATGATGATTTTCATTTTCGGCCGAACCGTCCCTTTAAATATCAGAAATTGACGCGTTTTTATAGTAAAATCTAAATAGTTCCTCATTTCAAATCCGAATCAAACGATATACAAACCCCTGCAAGCGATTATACCCAGATATGACAGGGCCGTGATTTTGAATTTATTGATTCGGTCGATATAATCTCAACCCCCAATGCATAATTTACGCACAAGGGTTAACCCGTACGGCCCACATGCCAATAATGGACTTGTTGTAGTTGATTCATGGTATGGTCAACATAATTTACTGTTCTCGAGGGCATCGCTTCAAACCGTGGTTCAATAGGAGGCCACGGAGTCGCTAGGCATGCATGTCATTTAGCATTTGAGATTTTACAGATAAACGCAAACACTACAGTCCTTTGAGATTTATGTGCACTGTTATTAGCATGCCAAGTTAAACGTGTATGTAGCCGTTCATGTTTGCACTCGTTTTGGGGAACCATTCGACTTCGCAGTGATGTAAACATTCGTAGACCGGTCTTTTTTTTTTCGTAGCAATTAGACACTTTGCTAATGTTAATGTTTTTTTTTTTTTAAAAAAACCTATTTCTACTTTCTGTGTCTCTCTGACTTTTTTCTTTTTTATTATTGAAATGTTAGACTCGATTTAGGTATTGTAATGGGATCTGCCGAGAACTACTGAAAAATATATTCCACGTTATTATATCCAGAAGACGGACGGCGGCGAAAAGTTTAAGATTAATGGTGACCGCTGGGCCGAGGGAAACTTGTCGATGGGATCGGAAGATTTGCCATTTGAAGTTATAGGCTGTTCGTAGGCCCAGACGCAAGCATAGATCTTCCAAAAAAACAGTCGTATGGGTATCTAAAAACCGCAGAAGCTGGAAAAAGACTATTTTTAAGCGATTGACACACTGTGCCAAATGTTTATTTCCTCGCTTTTCTTTTCCATTTCGTGACTTGCGAGAGAGCTGGTGTTTGGTTGATCTGTTGTAAAGGATGTAAAATGCAGTAAGATAGTTGCAGTGCATTTAATCTAGCCGTACCTCACATGCTACCGGCCTGAAACGGTCTAAACAATCACCCTCTTACTGTACTATACCTTTTGTGGCACGTATGAATGTTTTTCTTAAAAATACTATGTCTTATTTCCTAATAAAATGTATATATATTCATCAGCTGAGAGGTTTTGTTGTTTGTTAACAGATGCATGTAATAGGAATCGAATAAATTAATAGAATGAATTAACATTTAAATCGGGTACGCAAATAGTTACATCTAAAAAATGTAAATTGCTATGTATTTTAGGTGTGATACAGACCATAAAAGCAATTTGAGTTGTGATCGTGTTTATTAATATTTTATTAAATATATCAACTCGTGCGCTACTGTTCAACAAGTCAGTGAGATTTATTCATGTTTTTGAGAGAAGACTCTTATGCTTGCCCAGGCTACGTTTATTTTTTCTTTTTTTTCTTTTTGAATGTTATTAAAATGTTATTCTTGTAATGTCAAAGCTGAATTTTCAGCATCATTCATATCTGAGCAGCATCTTTTTGTAACATTATACATTACATTCAGTAAAGTGTCTTTACAAACACTTGATCAATTTAATGCATCCTTGCAGAAAAAAATTATATATATAATATATAATTAATCACATTCAAAATAAGTTTTTCTTTACGTAGTATGTGTGTATACTGGGTATATTTATTATGTGTATATATAAATACAAGCACATGCTTGTATATATTTAAGAAAAATCTATTTATTTAAAATATATATACATAATATAAATGTACACACATGTAAATATTTTCAAGATATATCCTGCATGTGTGTGTATTCACATATATAAACACAGTACACACAAATTTATTATGTAAACAAAAATGTTTATGCGATTAATTAATGTGATTATTTATTTATATATATATATATATATATATATATATATATATATATATATATATATATATACACAGAAACCTTACTAACTGGGATCAACAAAATATACTGCAAAGTAAGCTAATTTTATTAAAAAAAATAAAAAACTGATGACAATGAATCCTAATATATTGAGTTTGTCTTGATATTTTTTAAAATATTGCAACAGGTGTTAAAATTGGCATCACTGAGAAGATCCATTAATGACTGTTTGGTCAGTTGTTTCACATTGATTTATCAATCCAAAGTCATTATCATTATGAGTCGTATTTAATTGAGGTGTGCAGTTAAGACCCAGTGCAGTGTCCGTAACAAACAGACGCTCAACACACACACACACCATCTGCTCTCTGATATAGATGAAAGGATGTGAGATCGGACTCATGTCTGTCTGTAGACATCTGATCTCAGAGGAGCCATTAGTTAAATGAGATTCATCAGACTGACAATGAGCACTTCATGTGGAGTGTGTCTGCTGATTTGCTTTAACATTCACCGACGGTTCAAACTGCCTTTTCAACAGGTTAAGCATTAACTTTGAGGCATTAGCTTAACTGTGCTGAAGATGATGAAAACAACGACTTGTGGTTTTATTGATTACTGTAAGATGTAATTAAATCATATGAACCCATTTTTTTTTAAGTTTGGGTTCGAAATGATTTTGAACGAAATTAGTAAAATTGTGAAATATTACAATTTAAAATCACTATAATGTAATATAACTATAAAATAATATAACTATAAACTATCATTTTCGTAAAATAAAATGTGTTTTTTTAATTATTTGCAAGTTAATCTTTACCTTAAAGGCATTAACTTAACAAAATATCCTTAAAATTGAATTCATTTACATTTTTACCTCTTAATTATTATTATTTATTTTTTTACGAAAACGTAACTTTATGATGTTGAAAAGAGATTTCAGCATAACAGCACGCACTCAACATTCAAAACAGTCATTTATTGTGCATTTCCATCATAATTAATTTACAGATCATATATATTATATGCATTTTAGAAGTCGTCATTTGACTGCGTATATGTATACGTGTAACTTAATTTATGTAATTATCGGGGGAATATCTATCTACCCTGTCTTCAAGAGTTTTTAAAAATCAATAAATATCTCTTTGCAATGCTTAGAAATGAAAACATGCTCTTTTTTTTTTTTTTTTTTTTGCTAAACCGATCTGATTCTTGATTTAAAAAGAGCTGAATAACAGTGTAACCCTAATACACGAAATGCTCGTGAAACAACACATGAAAAATGAACATGAACCGGCTTGATTTTCTAAACGAGATATGCCTGGCTATGAACGGACATGAACGCACACTTCATAATCATCAGAAACCTTTTAAGAAAAGAAGGAAGAATCTACAAGTGACGAAACCACATAAAAACAGTAAGAATGCATATCACAAATGCATGTATTTGCTTGCTTTTACTGGATCTGCTTATTACGCCTGCAATTTTATGAGCGTTTGTGATGCATTTCACCTCAGATTAAATTTGTACAATATTAAAATCGAAGACTGGTAACACTTTCTACAAAGCCTTTATATATAGGCCTAATGCAATTGATTTAATACCTTGTAATCCAACGAGTCAATTGTTAATAACTGTCATTTTCATTATATTTATATAATATTTAGAGAACACAGGCTATGAAATAAGTGTCATCACATGCTAGAATATTATTAAATACCATAATATAATGTCTTGTTTTTTCCTTGTCAAAGGTCAAACTTCCTAGAAAGTGTTACCGAGGTGATTATATATCGCTGTGTTTTCGTGTGATCTGTGGCGTCCTCAGATGTGATGCGGTCCCAGGCGCAGCACGGAGAAGGCTCTGCGGTGTTTGCGGAGCAGCTGTCGTATCTTCTCGTCGTCCGTGTCGGGGTCCAGCGGTTTGTTGTACTCCTCGTCCTCCACCTCGTTTTCCGAGCCGTCCCCTCCGCTCTCCCCCCGCGAGGCCTGCGTCGAGCTGGGCTCCGTCGCGCTCTTCTTCCGCCATTTTGTCCGGCGGTTCTGGAACCAGACCTGAGAGCGAGGGCAAACGCGCAGGTCGTTAAAACGCGTCGCTACGTTCCCAGAGCGTTTGAGCAGAACCTGCTTCCCAACTTTAGGCTAAACCAATTAAGTTAACAGTGAATAATTCACGAAGGTAGAACTATTAAAAAGCGTGAAGGTTATGTCTTACTTTAACTTGTGATTCGGTCATGCCTAGCGAGTATGCTAGCCTGGCTCTCTCTGGTCCTGCCAGGTACTTGGTTTGCTCGAAGGTTTTCTCCAGGGCGAAGATCTGGTGCCCGCTGAACGTGGGTCTCGTGTGCTTCTTTTTCCCCACGGTCTCCGCGTGATGCCCGTCATCTGCAGAGAAAACGCGAGACGTCTCAACTTCAGAGCTCTGAGATATTTCTTTTGATCGGGCTCCTGTCATGCGGACAGCGCTGAAGGCGTTCGGTCAGTGACCTTTTGAGGGCCGCTGAAGAGAAATTATTATGATGCTGAACATAAGAGCCGGATAAAAGAGGTTTTTACATCTGAGGTCTTAATTTGATCCCACTAAATTATTTTTCTGTCCCCATGTAGGTTCAAAGCGTGCAATGTTAAAAAGGAGGAAACGTTTGGTAAATGGAGTTGGTAACCAAATTACAATTGGTAAAACGGAAACGGATACATAATCAAATTTGCGTCTAGGCCAACATTTTATACTAGACACACTTTTACAACCGAAACTATCAGCTGAAAAAGAACTATCTTTAATAAAAAACAAAAGAACAGGACAATTACATTTTTTACTTTTCATAGTCAACTACTTTCTATAAAAAATGTCAAATTGTTTACATTTATTGTGTTATGAATATTATATATACACATAGGCTGATTCTTTCAATATATTTAAATGCTATTTTAATATATTTTTTATAAAGCTTAAAATAATGCAGCATGATGTTTTTTCACTAAATTATTATTTTTTGTTTGCCCTAAAAAAGCGATTACAAGGATTCTCCAGAACCATTTATTTAAATATAGTTTTTTTTTTAATATACAGTAAGAAAATAGATCATAATAGCACACCGATTTGTTACATCTTTTTAACATTTTCCCTGAAAGCTTAAAATAATCACCTGTTTATTAGGACGTTATTTCATTAAATGATTATATTTTATGATAATATTATATTGTATTATTGTACTTAAAAAAGTAAACTTAATAATATGCAGTTTGCAATTTTATATACACTGCTAACTAGACTGATATTCAACCTGATCAAAGATTATCAAGTCCTATTGTGTTTCACCTTTTTGATATTTTTATTTGAACTTTTTATGAATGAATAACTCGCACGTAATGCTCCCAGTTACTTACTGTTGGGACACTGCTGTCTGGCTCCTCTCCACTCGTACCCTCCGTCCACCCAGCAGCTGCTGCTCTTACCCTTCAGACCCGAACACTCAACTCCGGGTTTAGGGAAGCTGCTCAGTCCCGCCGGGGCGTAATCCCGGTTATAATACACCCCTGGGCTGGGCACGGCTGTCCCGAAGCCCCCCATGGAGGGGTACCCGGACAGCAGCGCGGGGGTCCCCGGGCCGCCCATCATGGATCGACTCAGGATGTCACTGATGCCATGCGGCGTCCCGGCCTGGAGCTGAGAGTTGATGTTGGCGGGGCCGAGCTTGTAGAAGGAGTTGGGAATAGAGTACTGGCACACCGGGGCCTTGATGTCTGAGGGGAACTGGTTCAAGCTGTTGTTGAAGAGAAAGGACCCCGAAATGTTGGACTCCATGGACGCCCCGTGTGCACTTCTGCTTCCCAAAACGGCGATGGCGGCGAGTCGAGATTTCTCACCAAGGTCCTGACATCAAGTACTCCGAAGGGTCTAGTCCAGCGTTTCCAGATCCTCACATCACCCCCGAAACGCCTTGGAGACGAGGTAGGAGTCTGCGTTTATACTTCCTCTTCTCAACTCTTTAACTAGTCCATAATGGATCTCCAAAGCGAACACCAAGCACCGCTCTCACTTTCACAGACAAATGTCCCACCACTGGCTCTCTGGCTGCAGGTCATAAATAAGATGCACCTTAGTCCGCCGTGGCACTTGCTTCATAATGATGGACAGAATTAGAATGGCCCGCCTTGATTGGTTGAGCGCTCAACGTGCCTGGCCTCCTCATTGGTCTGTTCGCAGCAGGACGGCCTTTGATTGGTTGTCAACAGATTGATAGTTTTTTAAAAAGTCTGGGTGAGAATTAGTTGCTTTTTAATGGGGCGTCTGCTGTGGCTGTGGAGGAGCAGCTAGCGATCGTAGCGCGAGGAAATGGGATTTTCGTCATCTCGTAGCGGTCACTGGGAATGCATTACGTCGTCTTTTCCTTCTTTATGATTTCTTTTTAGAAGATCTGCTTTGGTGACCGTGCCATTTACTGACAACAGCTTGTTCTCTTAGTCAATAGCATGATTCCTCAAAGCGTGTCCCTCAAACAAAGTCAAAAAAAAAAAAAGGAAAAATGCTAAAAGTGCAATTTGATTTCATTAGTAGAGATGAATGTTAATCTCACCGGTCAAAATAGTGAGCATAAAAAAAAGGTTTTCTTTCATAAAGCTCTTAAAACCGATGTTTTAGCGCACTTTCGGCAAATATGGACGAAATAAAGTGTCTCAATGAAATGTTCACATCATTAGGGGAAATTGTCACATGACCAGAGACGTTTAATTCGTGTTTGCACATTGAGAAGATGATGACTGCGTCCAAGCTCCAAAACAAAAGGCTAGTAAAGTATCTTAAGATTTCTGGTATCCTTGTATCTGTAGGGTGTTTGTTATTAATATATATTTATTTTCACGTATTTAGTTTTGAGTGATAACAGTGAACTACAATATAATATAATATAATACAATGTAAATCCAATAGCAGTTGCTATAGTGACAATCAAATGTTGCAACGACAAAATATTGCACTAAATTAAAAATTCAAATGTTACAAAAAAATGCAATATCAGTGTTGCAATGCAATGTTATATTTTACAAAACAAATGCATTGACTTTTTGTTTTTCATCAATTTTGATTATTAATAGGTTTTTTATGCATAACGGTAACCCTAGAATTGGATCAAAGAGTTTAAAAGAGCTGGGCTTAGATGATAGTAGGATGTAATATGTCACGTAATAAGTGAAGGATTGATAGCAGTGAAAACTCATCTTCTGACACCTGACCTTAGACATTGTCCTTGACTTTCTGCTCGCAGACTGTTTGATATTCTGTCCGGGACAAGAAGGTTTTTACAATTACTGTTTGTACTTAGCTATTGATTATGTCTAGGCTCATGCATAAATTCCTTAATTTCTTGACGCAAGCATGTTTTTTTATTTTCTGTGAGATATGATAAAGGTTTATGTGTTAATAATAACAAACATGGTCATTTAGTGTAGGTCGTATTGAAATACATATAAGCTGAAATCTATTAATTTTTAATGACAATTGTAATATTAGAAATGTATATATTAGAATAAATGTACATCTTAAAGTAAAAATACAACAAAATGTAATAATAATAATAATTTATATAGCATACTGACCATATTTGACGCTTTTATAATGCAAGGATTCGGAAGATTTTACATTAATAAAATAATTAATAATGATTTATTAATTAATAATGATTTATCAACACATCGTTCATGGTTCACGTTTGTGTGATGTTGTTGAACGGTCACTTGACATGATTTTTTTAAATCGTTTTATTTGAAATGTATTTTAATTTGACATTAATTTCATGAATTAGTAGCTTTTCGTCAGCTCAAAACCCAAGTTGCTATAATGCATTCAAATTCTATAACGGGCGGGAAACCTCTCCCAGCAATTTGTAGGAAAACTGGGATTAAAAACAATTTCCCCAGTGGGGGTTTTTATTGTTTGAGTTGCTTTAATCTGGTTTCTTCTGTAGAGGGCGGTAGATGATCGGCGGGATGTCAGAGATCAACACTATCACACATCTATTGCACGGTGCATGAAGACGAAAGCCCGAGCGTGAGTGATGAAAGTGTGCATTAATAATAAAAACATTTCAGTTGTGAAATGGTGCGTCCTAATGCTCTTCTGTTTAATTACTGGCAGAAATCGTATAGAAAGATCCATGCAGGATTGTGTGGGAACGCTTAAAAACAACTGCAAGTCTGTCTTCGGCAGGTAAATCAAGCTGCTGAACTTGTCTCAGCCTGAACTTGGCTTTGATTTAATCGACATTTAATAGAAGGAAATGTGATCGAATGATATGAAACCAGCCTCTATGTTTAACTTTGGGGCTTCGTGTTATAATAATATAGTGCTACTTTAACTAGGAGGTAAAGGGCCGTTTTAGGGCAGACGATTTCCTTTTTGTTCACGCGTGACACGGTATCTTGTTTCATCTGATCAGTGGGTTTCTTCATCTATTCATCTGGGCTTTCTGCGGGTATTTTTAGTTTGGTAAAGAGCTGGAATTTCTTTTTTCTGCCACACACACACACACACACACACACACTGCCATATGTTTGTCTGTGGAAATCCATGTAAGCTCACTTTTTTTTTAAAGTATGCATGTGATACACCTTTCTCTAGAAATGGTATTATAAATGATTTTGTCCCATTACATTTACCCACTTAGTGGAGCATTTTTATTTTTATTTTTAATTTTTTAATTTTTTTATATGCAGTTTTGTGTAAAAGTATCTTAATGATTGCACAAATAAATAATTATCATTTTTTTATTTAGATGTTAAAATAGCGTGAAATTCTATATTAACTTGTCACGCTTGAAAGGTCAGTTGCTGTATTGCTTGGTGCTCAGGCTGTGTATTTAGGAAAAAAATATAATTACATTGATATGTTATCAGTTAAAAATGTCATGTGAAGTCTCCTACAGTCCACGGCTGTTAAGATAGATCTCTTTTTATAATGTCAGGCATGTTTCATCATTGTTTACTTGATCAGTTTCCGCGTGTTTTATCAGATCTGTTGATACATCCCAACCAAAACTATAGAACATGAATTAGTTTCTCATTCATTTGAGATGCAGTTTTTATTTTACTTTAGTTCTTTTTTAATTATTGTGTCAAGTGCTTGATCGATGTCTTTCAAAAACTAGTAAACAGATGTTAAAAGAAAACAAAAGTTGAATTCTTTTAAAATGTCAGCTGGATACTTTTGCTTTCGTTATGACTGTGTTCTTATCTTCCACGTACCTGCACATAAAAGAAATCTGGGATGGGCTCTGGATCTCAGTTTTATTGTGATTGTAGTATGATTGCAGTAAAATGGAAACTCTACAAAAAAATAGTAATGTTAATATTAAAAAGGATTTAAAAAAATATTCAATTACTATTAAATATTATAAAATGTGAACATCTGGGAACTGTTTTAATCATTTACTGTAATGAATTCATAGGCTACTTTTTTATTTACATTATTTTACGTTCAGATTTGAATGATTGTTCCGGACATTCTATTTTGAATCATTTGAATGTTTGAAACCCATTTCAAGTATAACACAGCATTGTGTTTTCTTAAAAAGCAGTCGTAACCTTATTCGCCACATGTCTTGTCTTGTTTGTAAGCCGTCTCTTGTAGCTCGATTTAGAAACTCATTTGTCTCTTTTCAAAACACTGATCTGTAAAACTAAAATGATCTCACTGGTCAATCAAAAGCCGACTGTCTTTTTGTGTTCTTGAAGTATTGAGGTAAACAGCCAAATTATTTCCAAAGAACTCAACTCCTTTAGACCTTATGTGAAAGTTCATTACGTGAAAGTTTAAAAAATAATATTTTATTAATAATATAATTAAACGGTATTAGACATATATGACATTGATATAACAAACATCATGCGGTTTTAATAAATTTTTATGCAATTTAAATAAAGCTTTACTGCTATGAGAAATGCGTGTACAAATAAATGACCATGTCGATTATACATGTGTTACAGCCATGCATTTTATTTATCTTTACATTCAACTACAAACAAGGTGCTTTCCTTTTATGTGAACAGTGCTTGTTTCCTCTAAAGGGGGACCGTTGCGCTAATATACATGTCTGTCCTGTTTTCATAGAGAAATACAGAGATAAACCAGAGGTTAATCTGAATTGTTTGTTCATACTAAAGATTTAAAATAATTATTTAAACAATAAATGTAATAAATAATATACTTAGTATTTAATAAATAAATAAAAAATAGTATGAGATACACACACATTGATTTAAATAGGAGAATTTTGTACCATATTGATAGAAAAATGCAAAGAAAAAGAAAATCCCATTTCCATTTGTTGTTTTTGACAACTTAAAGTGTTAATATAAATATATTAATATAAAGTTATTTTATCAAGGTTTCCTTTACTGGGATTTATAAAGAAACTGCAGGGGGTTTGTGGGTTTAATGAAAAGCAAATAATTAATTCAATCCTTAAAGCATAAAATCTAAATAAAACACTAAAAAATGTAAATATGTTATTTGTTTATCTGCCCGTCATAGGACCCAGTGTCGGAGAACAGCAAACATGGAAGTGTAATATTTAATTTTTTTAATATTTATTTTTACATTTACATTTAGTCATTTTGCAGACGCTTTTATCCAAAGCGACTTACAATTGAGATAATGCGGTACTCGAAACATAAAACCTATAGCTGCAAACACTCCCAGCAGCAAAATGAGGAGCTAAACACGACACGAAATGCAACAACGGGTAATTGAAGACATTTTAGGATCATTGTAATTGAAAATAACCGAAAGATCATAAATACAACCTCTAACATGTTCAAGAGTTGATGTAATGTTGAAATGCTAAGAAAACTGAAATGATTTTTTTCAATCCAGTGGTCAAATGTTGTGTGGCCTCTTAAATGCCTGTGTAATTACATCCAGCTGACTAGTGGCTTGTTTTTTTGTGAATGTCCACAAAAATAGTTCCACTATCATTTCATTTTGGGAGTGAAATGTGATGTGATGAGTTTTTATGAGATTGTCATACTCCACCTAATTTCTCAGGTAGCACACTGCTTTAGAAAAAAAAAATTGAACACAAACGCACACTTACTTTGCACACAATCAGGATTGGTCTACCGTGCAAAAAAACGTCTTTTAATAAAATTTGCTGAATGGAAAATCCAGAAACATTAGTCAGCCAGTAATTTCCCTCACCCTGCACTTGCACATAAGCTCATCCCCTTTTTTCTTTCAACTTCATTCAGCCAGGGCAACTAGTCAAACAGGCTTTTGTGCTTGTGCTCTCAGAAGTACTTGGACTATAAAGCGCGAGTGACACAGTTCGGTTTTCAGTGCATTTATCACCTTGAACATCAGGGCCATTTCATGAAGCAAAGACAAACCAGCAATGAGTGAGTATAACACCGAAAGTGTCTCTATCTGCTGTAGGTTTATTGGCTTGTCAGACTCACCGTCCATTTCGTTTGTATCACTGTAGAGCACCAACGCTTGTGTGGAAGTCGATGTCTGGGTCCGATGACTTTCAGTGTGACAGGCCGCTCGGTGACCCTCAACCAAGAAGGACAACTGGCGTCCAGAGACACCTCGTCCTTTATGAACGGTTTGGCGTTCCTCAGCCGCACGGTAAAGGTGGACGAAAAGCTGTGTATATGCATTGAGGATCGCACCTCGTTGTGGGATGGAGCTCTCCGTGTGGGCTTCACCAACATCTGCCCAGGGAGAAGGAGTTTACCGCCTGCCTCAATACCAGACCTCAGGGACACACGGGGATACTGTGTCGTGCCAGTGCCTGAGGACTTGTGTAGGTGTGGTGTACAGCTTCAGTTCTGGATAAACTATGCTGGCATGGTTATTGTTCAAGAGATAGGAGGGGAGAAGTATTACCTCAAAGCAGAAGAGCTGAACCTAAACGATCCGCTGTGGGCTTTCATTGATCTGTACGGGAGCACAAGCGCCGTGCGACTTCTGAGTAAGTGTGAGAAAATAACTCGTTTCAGTTGTCTGCTACTCGAATGGGTTTAAATATGTGAAATAAAAATGTCGAATGTGCCGTAGGATCGAGAAGGGGCAGTCGAACATCATGTCCGGTTTGTCCTGTGGACTGTACATTTAGCATCAACTTGCCAGCCAGAGCGGTTGAGCGAAGAACATCAGAAGAAGAGCATAGCTATAACCATAGAACAGGTAATATTTTCTCAAGACGCTGAGATCAAACGAGAAACATCCAGCAAACAATGTTCATCTTTGTAATTTAAGTACCCAGTTTGTTGTCATTGACCTTGATTTCATTATACTTAGAAACCAGAAAGCTCCAGAAAACATCATCTTTCTGGAAAGTGGGTCTCTTCGTTGTACAGTATGCCAATCAGACGACCATCCCAAGCCCCCGAGAAGGTGCAAAACTCACAAGAGCTGGTTTAGGTATATTATCTGACCCCTTTCAGCTTGATGCATCACTGGCATTGACAGTTCACTATAGTACTCATAACTCGTATGCTACACCAGATGGGAGTCTTATGTTTTCTGTTTGTATTCCAGGTGTACCTGTTCAGGAGTCACGAGGTTTAAATCTACAATGGACTTGGCAAGAGCTGAATCAGTTCATTTGCTCCAGATATCCTTTGGTTAACCTGGACGTGACTGGTTTCCATTTCGCGAAGGCTGATAAGCATGGACGACTCTGCAGATTACATGCAAACACTGTGAAAAAAATGAAAGAGGAGCTGGCTGACAACATACTTTATATAGTTCCTCTGACAGACATTGTTCTAAATGAGGTATAGTAAAAAATTCTTCATTATATTTATTTTAATCAGTTCACAAATATGGTGGAAGTGCCGCTCAGGAAACAAAGGTGAATGTTTGAAAAGTTTGTTCACCCAAAAATGACAATGCTGTCATTATTTACTCACGCTCATGTCAAGACCGCCATGCATCTTCGGAACACAAATAAGGATGACGCAAATTTCTTTAATGAAATCTGAGAGCTTTCTGACTCTGCATAGAAAGCAATGCAACTCCCCTTTCGAGGCATGTTCAAAGCATGCGTGTGGAGTTCTTCGCACACAAATAGTATTCCGGCTGCTCTCGGATTTCATCAAAAAATTATCTAAATAATTTGTGTTCCGAAGATATAAAGTCTTAAGGGTGTGGAAAAACATGTTGGTGAGTAATCGACAAAATTACATTTTTGGCTGAACTGTCTCTTTAAACACTGCTGTACACTGAGGGCACGTTTTTCTCCTGCTAGTTGATATTTATATATTCGTATACTTGACTTTACCGAAAAAGTTGCTATTTGTTTTTCACAGATGATCACGTACACATTACCACCAGTCATGAATGCAAATCCTTTCACACAATCACGTCCTCCTCAACCCGTTCCTGCACAACAGAGGCACCGGTTGACTTCAGCCAGCAGCCTTTCAGATTCAAGCCTAAACTCTTCAATGGTAATGATATTTATTATGATAACCTTACGAGTTATTTTCATGTGTATTATATTTTGCGCAAATTTGCATCTTTAACTAGCAAGGCAGGACATTATTTATTTTATTCTTCAACAGGAGGACATGGACTTTAGTTCTCTGCTCAGAGAGTTCCAGCACATGCATCTCAGCGCCAGCGAGCACGTTTCAGTAATGGTTTCTCGTAACAAGGTCGTGCAGAATGCTAAAGAATTGGTTTCCAACTCTAATTTCCCTTGGACCCAAATCCCTCTCGTGACATTTGTTGGCGAGGAAGCCCTCGACTGTGGAGGTCCACGGAGAGAGTTTTTCAGGTATTCCTTTTACGAAGGAGAATAAATATTCTTTTACGAGAAATATAAGAACAGTTCTCAAACATGACCAGTAAGGTCAGCGTTTTGTTTGAAATCTGCTCTTTCTCCTTTAACCCTGCCTCAGAATCTTGATGAAGGAGGTGCAGAGCTCGCTGGGCGTCTTTGAGGGGCAGCCCGGACACTTGTTCTTCACCTATGACCAGATGGCCTTGGAGGAACACAAGTATGAGTTGGCGGGGAAGCTGATTGCGTGGTCTGTGGCTCATGGCGGCCCAGGACTCAAGTCTCTTGACCCATGCCTGTACCAGCTGATGTGCACCCAGGAATGTTCTCTGGTAAACTTTGACTGGCACCTAATACCAGATGCTGACATTCAGGACAAACTCCAAAAGGTTTCTATCCATCTCTTCATCAATCCATTGAACTTCACCCTACTTTAACTGGAAGATCTCTAATCTTTCTGTCGTGCTTTTAGATTTCATCTTGTAAAACGGCAGCAGATCTCCAGAAGCTGCAGACAGAGCAGGGGGATTGGATCTGTGATTGTGGTTTCCCTGGAATATACAGACGTGAAATTTCCGTTCAAAATGTGCCAAAGATTTATTCCTTTGCAGTTCGACACTACATATATCTACGGTACATGTATAACTGAAATTGTTCTTGATTTGATTATTGTTCGTTTAAGTTATGAAATTAATTGAGTATATTTTCTGATCGTCTATATCGTCTTGTTGATTGAGAGAATATTGAGTTCATTTGCAAAAAAACATAACTTTTTTTATTGTGTAATATCAAAAAGTAGTATCAGTTGCAGGTGAGTTGTTTTGATTAATAATACCTTAAACAGGTAATTTACTAAATTACAATTAATTTAAAAGTATGTTTTTGTACATACGTATTTTTTTTTACATAGCATAGAAAAAGCAGATAACTCCAGTCATTTAATCTTTGTAATCTCCTCAGATGACACTGTAAATGCCTGACAAAGGTTGTTGATCATAGATTGCCTGTATGTGATTACACTCTTTTGCCTCAGTATTGTAACGGGCTGCTGATTCGCTAAGATAGCCTTATCAGCTTCTGTTCAAAATCAATGGTGCTTGTCGGCTTCTGCAGTAAAATGTGATTCGCAATGTCTTAAAAATGGACAACACCTGCTGTTTTGACAAAATGCGTTTAGGGTTTTTGCCAATTTAGTAACGTGTTGACGTTTAACAGCTTGTGTTAATTTTTGCAGAACATCGAATATGGTTCATCAGTTCACAAAGGGACTGAACGCTTATGGACAGTTCTGGGATATGGTAAGAACTCACTGGATTGAGTTTTTGCCCATCTTTACCAACATGCATGAACCCCTTTCCCGAAGCACATTTAGAGACCTGTTCCAAATCCAATGGAGTAAATCAGGGACCGAGAAGAGAAAGGCTGAGGAAAAGACTATACGCTACTGGGAACTGGTACTTAAGATGATCGAAGGTAAGTTTCCTAGTTATTAAATAACCTGTTAATAATTGTGCGTCATTGTGCTCCGACTGGACTTGAGCTTGTAATTGTCCCTCAACAGATAAAAAAACAGAAGCTCCTCAAAACAAGTTGCAATTTGAGGAAGTTTTAGCTTTCATAACTGGAGCGGATGAAGTCCCACCACTTGGTTTCTCCCAGAAGCCCAGCATTAACTTCTACCAACCAGAGCAGCGCGGATGCCGTCTACCGTACGCCAACACGTGCATCATGGGATTGTTCCTGCCGAGGGTTGTAACAGATGAAGAGGAACTTTACAGAATGCTCCTCAGATCAATCAGAGACTCAGCTGTTTTTGGGAGAACATGAATGTATATAATTCTTTATCGCACACAGTCACATCCATAATTATTTATATTCACAAGCTTTATATCATTATTTATTTCAGCACTTAAAAAAAAAAGCACTCATGCACTTACTATGTACTTTTGACATGAATATGTTTTGCAATCTACGCCAGATCATATACATATCTATGTGCCAGGTAATCTTTTTTATTTGTAAAAAAAAACGTACATATTATTATTTTTTTATTTTTTCATACCGCTGTCAGCCACGTCTTGAATAAACTGTTGTTTGATTTGGTTGAGGAGGAGTGAATACCGATGGCTTCATAAAATATCAATATTGGCCTATAAAATATTTCAGGGAAAACAAAACAAGTTCCATGTAAATGCTAAATAGCCGAACACGTCAAAACATGCTTTCCCGAATTTCCTTCCATAAACTTTCTGTGTTCCTGATGACTTTTCTTTCGGTTGACTGCATACTAGTCACGTGTTGTATTTACGACTGTTTGCAGATCGAGGAGAACAGGACCTATCAATCATTATTCTCTAAACCAGTTTTACCTGACAAACCGATGCAGTAACACGGTCTGCCGTATCGATCTCTAAACAGCGGTTTGGTCTCGCTGCTAAAACGTGCCGTCTCAAAGATTGCTTCAGTACGCTGAATAAACTGGAAACGGCTCATTGCGTTGATTTCCCTTTCAAATGTTTATTTCGGAGTGAGCCAGATATAGAGTTTACGACCTGTTTTGTTAGAGAAGTCGGATGAATTTGAGACGTGTAGAACTACAGAACTACGGTATCCACAAACCTCGATCGACTGTCAAGGCTGCAACGTGATTGGTTTACGCGGCGCACGTGATCCGCTTTGACCGTTATGTTTCGTCCAATGGCAGAGCCGCCATCCACATCCAGCTCAGAAACGCCAGTCCTCCTCTGTAGCTCTTCGCCGCTGGAAAATTACCGGATATCAAGGTATTTTCCGCTTTTCCGGTGGTTCACGTGATAAAATAATAAATGAGGTAAAGTCACATGATTTTCTCGAAACGCCTGAAGCGATATCGTAAACTTCCAATACCTAACTACCGTAGATTTATTGTGTGTTAAACTGTACGTCATGGGATTTTTTTTTTTTTTGACATTTATTGACTTGCTACCATTTACCATAGTAAACACCAAATTTTGAAAGATGATTATTTGTTGTTTCCAGAAGCAAATTCAAAAGACGTAACATTTAGGCATGTCTAATGACACCTAAACAATCAGATTAGCTAGTACTTTATTACATTTGCGAAGTCATAGATGAAACATAATTACTCTATTTAAAAATGTGTTTATATCGAGTATGCCAAGCAAACGAGCGCAACATGGAATATATATATATATATATATATATATATATATATATATATATATATATATATATATATATATATATATATATATATATATATATATATATATATATATATATATGTATATATATATATATATATATATATATATATATATATATATATATATATATATATATATATGATTCTTTTGGTTAGTGAAGGCTTTTACAACATGATTTTAAATTTAATAGACAAGAAAGAAGCACATTTAATAGGCATAAACAATATTTTTGTGAAGTGAAAGCATGATGTCGTCTCAGAATGCAGACCTTGTTTCCAAATGCTTTTAAACTATAGCTTTTTTTTTCACCCTGGCATCACATATTAAACCTGAGCCACTGAGCGTTTTTAGGTCTGTTTAGGAATAAGTTTAGTCGTGTTGATGTTTCATGTTCAGGCACACTCCTAGGGCAGTTAGGCTGCAAATTAAAACAGTGTCCTATCCAGCTGCAGAATACATAAAAAATACATAGCGTTCCTCAAAACTATACGCTCTGATCTTCCATTAGCAATAAACTTTACGCTCCTAATTTATGAAGCTTATCTACGTAGATAACACGGGCTGTATCTTTCACAACATCATTCATATCTTCTACAAAGTAAAATGAAACCGTTTTTACAGCACTTATAGCACTTATGAACTTCCTTAGTTATTTGTATATGATGTAGGGTAGACTGAACAGAGCTTATGATTATTTTATGATCGCTAAACTTAACATATGTCATTGCAGTTGTTATTCTGTGCTGTAGATATAGACATTTCATTCTGTTGTGCAATCCAAAGGTGTTTTCCATCATTTCCTGATCTGGAGAAAAGTGTGAGCATGTCAGTGGGGTACGGTTGAGACACTGTGTCCTATTGCTTTACGTGCTGTTTAGTTGTCCGACGTTATGATAAATGTTACCTTTACACATATGCTACGCAAATCCTTTTAAAAATTAGGTGATTTTTCAATAGATTTGTGTCTATTATTAATGGATGCATATTGTTATTTTTACTGTTATGTTTGCATTTGTACTCTTTTCTAGTGTTAATTATTCAACCGTATCTGAATTAAATAAAGCAAATCAATAAAACACTTGTAAATCCAAGGCACTCGAGTAACGTGCACAAATGTGTTGTAATTATAAAGCCATGTGAATAAAGGATTTTTAGGTTTTTTTTTTCACATTTCTCCAGTGCCTTGGATTTATAAGTGATTTTGATGCAAAATAAACCAAAGAGCATGGATTTGTAATTTTCTACACCACAGCAGCAAAGGTTTTTTGCATAAATTGAATCAAAGCAAATCGATAATTTTCAATAACAATCATTTTTTAAACTGTAGTTATTGTAATTATTACATTTGCAATAAATGGTTAGCCAGCTTTAGAGAATTAAGAAGGTGTCTCAGCTGTATCATGCTGTTTCATTTGTACACCATTTAGGTACAGTTTAGACAAAAATGGGCACCTTATATTTATAAACTAATTATATTTTAGTACACAAGCAGCATCCAAGTTTGTGATGACAAAGCAATTTTTTATATTTAAGTATAGAATATTTAAGTATAGAATATTTTATAAAATATTTAAGGTAAATAAAATGATACAAAATGATATCTGGAGCTGCAAAATATCATATTTATTTAAAAACATCCGGCTTTTAAGGTAAGATAATAAGATATTTAAATTGTCAATGCGATATATAACACTAAATAAATAAATAAAGCATGATTTTGCTCCAAAATTCAACATTTGAACCCTTTAAAGCAGTTTAAAATAAGGTTGCAACATAACAACATGAAAAAGGGGGTATGAATACTTTCGCAAGGCAATGTATACACATGCAAACACATAATTTGCCAGAACCCCGCAAATAAAATATCTAAATATTTAGCTATTTTTATAGTTTCAAACGTTTTGAAGCGTCAACACCAGTTGTGACTGGCCACAATCAACCATGTGAAACTGCATTGACTCGATGTGAACAGTTTTAGAAATGAATCATCTCATTCTGGGAATTTCAAAGGATGCAGATCCAAATAGGCAACAGGTGTCCGCTTAGACTTCCTCTGAACAAGTCTTTTGTCCAAGTAACAAAGTAAGCGGCTAAATGGAAGTTTACAGCGAGATATCATCACTCTCTAGGCGTTTCGAGGATGTCATCCGTGTGGAGAAACTGCAGCATTGGATTTCAGCGTGCGTGCCGTGACGCCACGCGCAAACACATCTCAGAAAGAGCTTTGATCGACAAGAAACCCCAGGTACATTTGTGCAAACTGCTGCAAGGAAGGAAACGGATCCCGGCGATTAAAAGAAACGCGTGGATTAAAGGCAGCGAAAAACTAATTCACAGGATATCATTTCATGTTACAAAAATAAAAAAACGATCCTGTTATTATATTCATACTCGTCCTCGGCCTGCGGTGATGTGCACTTGATGAAGAATCTCTAAGCCAGTTCAGTTCTCAAACAGTTTATTTATTTTCTCAATGCACATTAATAATACATGATGTGTCGGATCCAGACAAACTGGCTAATCCGTATTCCCTTGGTCTTTGAAGCGAGGCCAGGTGATTATATCATCTGTGGGATGTATTAGGGAGTGATTGAACATTTGGTTCTCGAAGCGAAAACAAGGGACAGATAGAAGACTTTTGGGGGAACACGGGCACCCGAGACTCGTTGAAGCATGCTATGGTCCAACCTCACAGAAGAGCTATTTCAGCTCAAACGCATGAAAAAGTTGATGCCGGCCATCATAGACAGACGGAAAGCGTCTACGGTGCATCCGATCTACTCTTTGCCCTTCGGTAAAGGCTGCAGAGATTTAAGGCAGCGTTTCTTCACGAGAGCGTCCGAGAGATGTGCTCCACCTCGGTGCATGGCCTGTGCACCTGTTAGAAAAGGGTGTCGCTGGAATGCTCATTAGAACTGTTTGTCTGCATACCTCCGTGTATTTAATTAATGCGCGGTGATTTAAAAGCACCTGCCTGAGGAAACCGGCCCCACAAGATTAGTTAGCGAGACCCACCCGAGGAGGAACTTCAAACGCCAAAGCAAGAAAGGCATTATCACTGTTCGTGCATTTAACGAGGCCACGGGTTCGTTTTCAGCTACACTTGCTGCGAATACACAGTAATGCTACACACTTACGCTTTAATCCGTACTTTAAAACATGGCATAAAGGGAATTACTTCGTTTTGTATTCGGTCACTATTTGGGGCATTGGATGTTGCAGGTAAAATACATTGCACGCATGTATGCTTGAATAGAGTTTCCATTTTCGGATCGAACTGATTGCATTATTGCAAAACTCTATTTTGAGTTGTGATAGTATGAGTGATTAAATGAGTCAAACCGAAAGCTTGACTCAAACCGAAAGCTAGCTTTCTGTATTTATGACTTCTAATCTAAACATTGGAGAGTTTTAAAGGCACCGAACAGCAAAACACAAGCCAAATATTGATACACTGATTAAATGCACTGAGTTTTATTGCTTGTCTAATGTACCGTAAACTGTGTGCTCCCAAAAACAAAGGTCAAACGAAAACAAAAGATATAAACGAAAGTAAACAACGGTAGCACTGCTAATGGTGAACTGAAGCCACGTGATCAAAATACCCTCGTTACCCATGACCACTTTCTTTTTTTCCCCTATTGCGCTCACAAAACGCATCTGGATGACTAACGCGTTAAAAAAAAACCCCGGCTGCTGCGGAGGAGAGTCATCTTCAAGGTAACTTTCCAGACTCCGCCCTTCATAGTCCCTCCTCGAAGCTCATCCTATGAGGAGAAATGTTTAGCTATAAACTGCAGCACGTGCATTTAAAAAAAGCAACCACTTAGATACAGAAACAGAAGTGGGATACTGAAGAAGATACAAGAGCTGGCTGAGAAAACAGGATGGCAGAGAAAAAGAAAGGTAAGAAGATGCAGTGGCACCTTTTTAACAGTATCTCTTAATGGAAAAATAAAAAAATTGTTTAAAGTGAATTACATTGGTATTTATTATTTTTACTTAGCAAGTTGTAAATAATTTTTTGTTAATTTTAGGAATACGTTTATTTCAACCGACCAATTAATTTACGTTAGCCACGCCTCTCGAATCTCGCATTTCGTTACAAAGTCAATTAATAGTTGGGTGAAATTTTATATTACGCGTTAATAATATGTAAGTATTATTTACAGTGCAACTTTGGAGAGTCCGCTCGTATGTGATGCGATGCATGAGGAAACTTCACGAAGTCTTGTGATTCTGTCAGTGAGCAGCGGCCTCTAGAGGAGAATTGAACGAATGGCACGAATCGGTTCCTTCGAGCGGTCCGTTTCAAAGAATCAGTTCTTATTTGATTTAATTTAATTGAACATACACCTAAAACCCAGTTAAGCCTAGTTCTAGACTAATTTAAACTGAAATAAAGTTGCACTGACTGATCCTAAAGCGACTCGGCGCCTTTGTTTTATTTTAAGATGCGCACCAGTAATGCTTTATTTCTAAGGCGCGTGAATGAAAAAAAACCCCGAAATTTAAATTGAACGCAGTTTTAATTTGGTTGAAAATCAAACCATCTCTGTTTCATCATATGCGTGTTTATAAACCTGCAACGTCGTAATCCAACAATAACTCGTTTATTCTCGAGAGTCGCTAAGATCAGTTCGATTCAGGAGAACGACTCGCGAATCAATTACGGGAAACACCCGAGTTAACGAAAGCCGGAGGGAGCCGCGCCTCCCGAATCTCTAACGCCCGGGCTCGTCTGGTTTGTCCCCCAGAGAAAGTCAAGTGCGTGTGTCACGCGCGGTGGGGTCTGAAAGCGATCTCTTTCCACTCGGACGTGAAGGGCCGCCTGATAACGCTGAGTGACGGCGGGCGCCGGGTCTCCAGGGACGGGTCGTCCTTCTGCCACGGGCTGACGTTCAGCGGGCGCCCGGTGAACACCGAGGAGAAGCTGCGGCTGCGGGTCGAGCGCTGCGACGGGGGCTGGCACGGGGCGCTGCGGCTCGGCTTCGCTCACGTGTCGCCCGAGCAGACGACTTTACCCGCTCTGGCCATACCGGACCTGACCGACTCCCCGCTGTACGCCGCCGTGGTCGTCCCCGAGCACATCTGCCGCCCTGGCTCGGAGATCGAGTTCATGCTGAAGAAGGACGGCTGTCTGAGGATAAGAAGCTCGGATGGGAGGACGCACACGGAGCCGACCGGCCTGAACCCCGAGTGGCCCGTCTGGGCGATGATCGACGTCTACGGGCAGACCACGGCCGTCGAGATGCTCGGTGAGGCTTCATCTGTCGGATCCGATCAGAAATAAACGCTCTGTTATCGTTTACTCGAGCTGCTCTGCACCTGTGTGTCTGAGTGTCTTATGTTGAACACGAAAGAAGATATTTTAAAGAATGCGGGCAACACTTGACGGCACCCGTTGACTTCCAGTACATGAAAAAAAACTCATAGGCGTGAAAGACCTTGATGGCAGTAAATTATTAACGAATTTATTTTTGGACAGTATCCATTTAACAAACACACACACACACACACACAAAAGTATATCTTTTTATTTTTGTGGTGTGTGTTTAAAGTATGACCTTCAAATTATACATTTAGACAAAAAGCCAGGGGTTTTCAAACTTTTTGCCACCAATATAATGCCCTAAATAATGCTTCCTTAAAATATAAATGCATAATATAAAAAAACACATTTATGTAGTGTGCAAAAAAATTATAAAAGCAGCGTATTCATTTTGGATTAATTCAAATTAATTAATGACCTTTGCTAAATATTTTTTATCAATTGTCATTGTAAAGAAAATTGTTAAAATATTATAAAAAAAACTGTACTTTTCATTGAATATGAGTATTTTAAATGAACAGAGTAGAATAAAATCAAATCAAATAATCTAACAATTTCTGACCGGTTTTTAGAAAGCATGTAATACTAATATAATATTAGGAGTGCTGAATTATGTTATTTAATGATTAATTATTAAGTCATGTACGACAAATAAAAGATGAAACTGTAAATATGAACTGTTTAAAATAAAAATAAAGTTGCACCGACCGAGCTTAAAACATGTCAGCGCCTTTGTTTCGTCTTAAGATGCACACCAATGTTTTTTCTCTAAATAAATAGTACATTTTCGAAGTAAAAGCTTGTTTTTTTTTGCCTAACGTTCGATGTGTTTTGCGCACATAGGTTCCAAAATGAAGCGCTGGATGTTCACCAGTCGGTCCTGTCCCGCTCTCACGCACGCTGAAGATAAAGAAACGCAGGGGAGGAGAAGACAGCCGAGCATGCTGCCGCAGAGAAACCTGAGAAAACGTCACCATGACAACACGGGTGAGGATCAGACGAGCTCCGGGGGGCAGATCCGTCAGGGCCCAGGTCTGGTCACGCCACCACCTAAACTCTCCATCTCTCTCTTTAGATGCTGAAGCCCCAGGCTGTGAGGAGTGCGTGGTGTGTTACAGCAGTGCGGCCAACTGCTGCCTGAGCTGCGGTCATAAATGTGTGTGTACTCCGTGCGCCATGAGGGTTCACATGAAGTTCGGGACCTGTCCCCTGTGCCGTCATCCCTTGGGATCCTTCCGTCCGTACGAGCACTAGCTCCAAGCGAAGAGGCCGTACAGTTTGTCGAATGTATTATATGAATGTGAGGTGTAATGTGCTGCTGTAATGTACAAAGCCGTCACTGCACTGTACAGAGGTTGCTCCGCTTTGGATAAATTCGCAGAATTTAATTAAATGATTATTTATTTTTATATCGAATCACATTGATTATGTTTACGTGCATATTTATAAGTATACTGATATGTTGGAAATTTATAATGTAAATATGTATCTATGTATACACATGTTTTTACTTGTTTTTTTATTAAATGCGTTTTGTGAAAACATTTTTTCGACTGAATTTCTGTGCACTACCGCGCTCTTCCGCCAGGGGTCGGTGTCGCTCAGGAAAACAAGCTCCCGGCGACAACAAAAGAAACGATTAAGATGCTTTAAAGATAGTTATTCGGTTTGTTTTGAGACGTTCGCGTTTAGTTTCTGTCAATATAAACATCGCTGCAGAGAAAGTCTAAAATTAAACGTGGAGCGATTTATTTCCTTTTAAAATAGGAAGTTAGCCAGGAAGGGCGGAGAAGGGGAGTCACGGATTTGGGCGCGAGAAATGCAGCGCTTTAGTTGCTTTAGTTTGTTAGTTTACGGCTTTTTGATATCGAAATATCATAGATTGCTTAAGATTTTCGGGAATATGGAGAAAAACGGGGGTGGGGAATGATCTCAGGGTGATGTTTATTGTGATGTTATCTTCTGTTTTTGAAATGAAAGGCCCTAATGCATGATATTTAAACCAGTCAAAATAGCACCGGGGCTAGTTGTCACAAATAGTTTTTGAGTTAAAAGTCTAAATTTACAAATGTCTGGTTATATTACATCTACTTTAAAAACTATTTTTGTTAATTCTGTCCTCCATGTTAAAATTACAGTATCTTATTTTTCTGTTAGCTGCTGTTTAAATGCAATTAAACTACATTGACCCTCAGATAACAGTGAACTGCCTTGTCTAAATTAAAGATCATTAACATGCTCTGAGGAAAAGACAGGGCTGTTAGCGCAGTGATTAAATGATGGGAAATACTGACTTACTCCAAGCCTAATGCAGATGGTGTAGTACTTTCTTGTATCATTTGTGTCTGCAGTGGACAATAAATCGTCCATCAGCATTATATCATCGTTCCAGTTAAACCCCCGAAACTAAGTTTAAGAGTGGGAAAATGATAAAAATGGGGGGAGCAGAGAGGAGGAGCGAGTGGGACGTGACCTTTGGTTGTTGATCATGTCGTCTGACTGTTAAATATTTATTTTGGATGACAGAACAGAGCCTGAGGAAGAGGAAAGGCTTCACAAAGCCGGAGAGACTCAGAGAGAATGACACACATAGTTAGCTGAAGCTCAGTTTGATGAAGAAGACAAACATCCTCTTCAACGGCAGATGTGCAGCACGGTAAGAGTCCAAACACCAGCTCTAGTACTGGATATAGCATTCAGAAGTGTGGAATCACGATCTGTTTCTTTGGCAGAAAATGATTGATTGGTTCGTCCACCAGAAACGAAGCTGGTGTTTGGTTGGAGTTGTTCAGTGAAGCGTCCAGCTGAGCAGCAGTCAGAAGTCTGGCCGCTCAAAATACTGCGTCTTGTTCATCTGAGCCGTCTACGAGCCGGGTAGGTTCAGTTCGCCAAGGCAATCATGCTTAGAGCGGCCTTCATCCGTTAAAGGGAGAGTAAGATAAACAAAAACAAAACAAATCGGCACATTCATTTATTTTAATTAATGCATTGTTTTAATGCACGTGGTTGTCCTGGTCGGCTTGAGTAATAACTGCTTTGCCATCACGGGTGCAAAAAAAGGAAATAGTAATTTGCTAATGGTAATGTAGTTAATCATAATTATCCAATCATAAAAATCCTCTTTTTTTGTGACCCGTTTAACTGCTCATTACATGTCATTAGCATGAGATATGAGGAAAGAAAGGTGTTGTGGGTAATTAGGGAGGAATAACCTCATCCTCTTCAAACCTCTTTTCCTTGGAATGAAATTGTGATCAAGATTTCTTGAGAAGTGTGGAGTACATAACACAGTGGTTTTGTCTGTTATTTCTATTGGCGTGAAATTACTTTTTTAAGGAACTGTTCTAGATTAACCCCGTAGTTCACCCCAAAATGACAATTTTGTCATTAATTATTCACTCTCATGTCGTTCTGAACCCGTAAGACGGCTGCCTCGCTGTCTGTCAAAAATGTGAGTAATGTGAATTTTTGGTGAACTAACCCTTCAAATAGATGGCTGTTGAGACTATTTGAGAAGATATAAGTCTCAAAGACCACAGTGGACGTTAATGCGTGCGCTCAGCGTCATAGTGACCCACAATAACGAGTGTACAGATGAACACTCAGCAGCTAGAGATTACCCAAAATGCACTATTCGGGTCACGCCACGTCTTACCTGAAGATGGCGCCTGCGGCCGAATCATCTCTCCATTTCCCAAACCACCGATGAGTAGCCGGCCTACAGCATGATATCGTACAGCTAAAGATTTCTTTGGAATCGATCGTAAAACAGTTTAACGAAGGTTTATACATCATACACGGGTCAAGATCAATCTTTTCATTTCTACTGGGTTTGCCGTGTTGTCGAAAGAATATTAAACTTCGAAACAAGCTTTTTTTCAATCGTTCTTTTCGCAGCTTCGTGCGGATGTCGGGTAATCTGAAATGTGCTTTTTGGGCTGATGTCGGGTGCCTCGTTGTAGCCGGTCGGCCGGTTTAAGTATCCTCTAATTTAATGGACCACCGTTGCCTTTGAAAATAGCGTGCTGTGTGGCTGAACTAAGAGGACGTAGTGATGTTATTTAATTGGCATGTCATGCTCCAGCAGAGGGCACATCTTCAAGACTGGAGGAAGCCCTGAGGAGGCAGTCCTGTTCAGTGTATGAGTAAAGCAGGCATGGAGAAATGAGATCAGAGCATGAGAGAAATACATAGAGAGAGTGTCTATGTGCGGGAAGGGAAATGCATTCATTTGTTCTTTTGATTTTAACACACAAGTGGGTGTTTCTCCTCAGCCTGCATGGGACTGTATTATTTCCAGCTGTGCGTGCGTGTGTGTGTGTGTGTGTGTGTGTGTGTGTGTGTGTGTGTGTGAGTATGGGATGGAAACTATTACAGAGCTTTGGACTCGTTAGGCACTGAGTGTTTCATGTATGATTCTGGCTTGCCCAGAATGGTGTATATACACACACACACACACACACACACACGGACAAAGGCTGAGTCACAGAATCACAGTAAATTGCAAACGCCCTCCCAGCAGAAACAGAACGGGGCTGTAACATTTGCGCCTCTCTCTGCTGCTCATTCCAGGGAACGTCTCCTCACGGTAAATACCCGTCTCGCAGTCCTCCTCAAACTTCTCTTTCACTCAACCCTACGCTTCTGTTCTTCACCGCTCGTCTCTTTTAAACGTGATTTCGAAACGTCACCTTTGTTGTAGTGTTTATGGAGATGCATGCTGGGGCTCAGACAGCGAGGATTTACTTGTTTACTTTCAGGGTGGGAAACGTCAGATACAGGTACTTTATACTTAATAACTCATATAACATCTTGGATTAATGCTGAAGTGGACTAAAACCAATCCGAGTCCACTTTCAGTGACAGTGTGAATGCAAAGGGGACATCCCGTGCTCGTACAGCTGTCATGTTATCATTTGCTGTCAGAGTGTGTTGTGAAACGTCGCCCTGATAGTAGCTGCTGAGCCTGATCTGCTAGATTCCTGTCAGACAGTGTTTCCCACGTGGCTGCTTGACAGTAGTACTGAAGTAGATGCAGGGGAAACGCGTTTAGCAATTTATTTGAGGAAAACTGACAAAAAAAGTCAAAACGATATATTCATTATTTGTTTATTTATTTACTTTCTGAACTCATTTTTTGGCAATAAATCGGAAGCTAAAAAAACACTGTCGATTCAAGAAGGTCAGTGACCGGATGATATCTTTACAGGCGCATCTCAGCAATTGGGTTGACTTAAAAAAATAACATTTAAATCAGTATATTAATGGTAAATATGCGCCATAAAACCACTTCAGGGTGGAATGTGTTTTAGAGGCGAAGACTATTAAACGGTATATTCACAAATACAAATAAATCTGAAATAAAGCTTTTGAAAGAAAAAAACTGAAGAATAGTAAGTTACTATATTAAACTCTATCCAAGTTGGCTTGGAAAATGTACTAATACATTTCTGCCAGGACGCTATCCATTAATTTTATAGCTATTTCCATTCATTTTCCTAAAACACAATGCAGTGCAAAATACCGGTGAAACATTTGAATGTTTTTAATATTAAATAATCACAAAAACGAAGGAAAATTTAAATATTAATCAGTACCATATCAGATAAACAAAAGCAAATAACAATGAATGTAACACTGCCAGAGATGACTGAGGTCTTTTTTTTATGAACATAACTCATCTACTGAAATTAAATACTTCTTTATTTTTTGGATAATTGGAAGTGTAAGATTTTTTTTCCTTAAATGGTTTTATTTTTTACTTTTTATTTTAGGCATTTTTGCCTATGTAGGTGGGATAACAGACAGATTGAACAGAGAGGGTAATGGGACTGGAAATGGATCTCCGGTCATGTCGTGTCAGACAGCAGGCTGAAGCTGTGTTTGGTTTCTTGCACATTTTATTCACAGTAGCTCATCTGTGCTCCAGAACATTGAAATCTCGAGGTCACAAACTCTGCATCCCTATAAAATGTTTATTAAGTGTTACATATCAGATATATGGCAGCGTGGTCTGGGTCTTGTCTAGAGTAAATATTTACCGTTGTGGTGCAGCTAGCTTCCTCTTACGCAGCACTGAATCATGCCAGCCACGCTGTTATTCAGCAGCGGTAAGCTGTCATTCACAGAATCCCTTGAGCCGCTGCTTACATTTTTGTCAGGACTGGAGCAACATGTTTACGCTATAATTTACTGTATAATTACTTTGACTAATCATAGCTGTTTTCATTAGAGAGATGGATTTCCTCTTGGTTTAAAGACAGGTTTTTTTTTTAACCCAAGGACCCCATTGAGTTACTCAGATATGCAGTAATAACAGTAATATTGTTAAATATTTTGACAATTTAAAACAATTTTTTTCTCGTTCATTATATTTTAAATAGTAATTTATTTCTGTGATGAAAAGCTGAATTATTATCACCGTTACTCCAGCCTTCAGTATCATATGATCCTATAGAAATGCTGATGTACAAAGCCATGACCTTTATTCTAACGCACATTTCACTTAATACAATCAAATATGGGAACATTGAGCTAAAACGTTAAAAGTTAATACATGTATTTTATGCGGTATAGAAAATCTTTCACAAAAACGTGTTAAAAATCAACAACTGGCAACCTTCGGTTTAAGAAAACCTGTACTTTTTATGTACCTTCTCACTGTATATTTGTATCTTTAGAACAGAACTGAACCTTGTCCTAACAAAATAAAGACAGAGAAAGACAGAAATAATAAAGAGAATGGCATAATGTTTGATGATGTTTCTTTCAGTCCACTAATCATTTTACTGGCAGACACAAATATCTGCTCGCTGCAGGAGGCCGACCATTAATAACAGAAGCATTCATGCCTCCTCTCCTAGTTCATCACTCACTCTCGATGATTTATTTCTCTTTTCTCAGTCTCACACGCTCAGCTTTCACAGCAGCTCTGCTCTCCTCTGGACTCACCTCGTGCTTTCTCATGCTTTAAACTGTCAACTGTGAATGTATTTTCTCCTCTCCTCCTCTGTTTTGCAATAGTCTGGTTGCTGTTTGGCAAAAATGCCTCATTGCACACTCACACACACACACACACACACACACACACACGCTGTAAGACTATACCGTTTAAGACTGGATTGCCCTACTGAGCCAAACCACTGAATTATTAAGAACGAGCTGACTCCCCAAGATCTAGTGGAAAATAGACACTTCTAGAAAACATGCATAAAGGAGTTCAGGTAATGTAGAATTCATGCACACAGAGGCAGTTGTACCTGATAAAGTTTATTATTGTTGTGTTGTTTTTTAATGATGGTGGTTTGGCCTAGTGGTTAAAGATTTAGATGTAAGTTCGAATCCTACAAAGAGGGATTGAAGAATAATGACTATTGTGCTCTTGAAACTTTAAGACTATAGATCAAAAGCATGAGATAGAATGGATAAAATATGATTGAAAACACATATGATCATTTGAAAAAGGAAAATACATAAATAATCCTGATTCATAAATCATATGCTAGCTAAAAAATGAATATCGTTTCTTTTTGATCATGCTAAATTGTAGATTGCATGAACTCTTGTAAGTCTTGTAAATCAGATCATCAGTACTTTGTACTGTACAGTGATAGTCCACTATCACCGTCAGCAGAGTTCGTGAGAAAACAGCAGAAAAATCTCTGAATAGTCAATTATAAATCGATATGGTTAAGAGCTGTAAAATATTGGACATTATCAACAACGTGGTTTTACATGTTTTTATATGACTATATTGCTGTGTTTATGTTTTAAATAAATTCAAAATTCACCTGTTGTGGTCCATAGAAGAAAGAAACTTTGGGTTTGGATCACATGTGAGGAAATGCTGACAAAATTTAAATTTTTGGGTGAACTGTCCCTTTAAGGATAAACACTTTAGAGGCTTTATGAAATCTCAAGGGCCGGTGGTTTGAGACCCCTGCTCTAAATCTTGCACTTCCTTGACAGATCTCAAAATAGGGTATGTTTCTTAATTCAAGACCTCTGCCTGGTTTATTTGTCATTGATTTGTTGTTAAAGAATTTCTCAAGCCTGAAGTCAGCTCTCTCTGAGTCACTGCTGTTTGGCCATGTATGGCCAGACACTCATAAGCAGCGGCTCGTAGAAAAACAGCGGGGCGGGAGCTCAGGGAGAACGGAGTGAAATGAGAGGAGGACCATCAGGAGGTGGATGTGGTTTAGTCTTTGAATTCACCAGTCTTTAACCCCGTGCTGTGAAATATCACCTTATGGCCACAAAAGGCTGACCGCCTATTCAAACGCTCTTTAGTGAAGGCAGCCAAAAGTGAGCCGGCCCTCTGCACACAGTCTGTGCTTCACCATAGAAACCCTTGTCAACCAGGAAGTCCTGTAGTGGTGGAGCGAGAGAGAGTGAGTGAGAGTGAGAGTGCATGTGTGTGAGTGTGTGTGTCAGTATGTGAGAGGGACTCAACAGAGGTGAAGCAGACGGGAGCAAAAAACACTGAGACAGAGAAAGAACTGACCGGGAAAGCTGACAGAGAGAGAGAGAGAGAGAGAGAGAGAGAGAGAAGAAAAGTACACAAAGAGCAGGTTGAACCTGAAAGGTTATTTCATACAAAGCAGACCAAGCAGCTCTTTGGGAATTGTGTGTGTCGTCCTGGGAAATCAGTGCTTGTCTGCTGTCACACACTTACACACCCACACGATCCGGTGAGTTGATTTTTCTTCCAGCACACAGTTTAGCTGTAAAACAGTCAAATGATCACGTACAGCGACTCATTTATTTCGTGCAGTTGCTCTGTTTGGCAGGGCTGCGTTAAAGCAGTAGCCCCGCAATATGTCTGAAGTCGATTCTTAACTCTCTTTGAAGGATTAAGGGTCTTTGGTGGGATTTGGGAAGTTTTCGAAGCAGCGGGAAAGAGCGTAAACGCTGCGGAAAAGCCCAAAATCTGGAGTCCCATATGGCGTACTGCATTCATATTTCTATTGGTGTTTAAAACACTTTGGGTTCTTTTGAGTGGCTGGACTCCACCGAGACAGTTGTTGTTTTGCATGTACTGAATTTGCCTGTTTAGAGTGGTGTGATTTGTTTGACATTTGATTATTATAGCCTGACCTCAAATTCATTTGGTTCATGTACTGAGGGTGTTACTTTATGATTTAAGATCCACAGGACAAAAACAAATATTTCTCATGATTTAATGTTTTAATTGTACTCATTAGATGTACAAAATTAAAAAAGTGGTTTATGTAATTCAAATTGTGATTTAAACAAGTCGTTGTTCATTTTTGTGGCGTGATAAGTGAATGTCGACTAGGGATGCTACTAAAAGATGTGCTTGTAAGTTATATACTGCACTGTTTTGTTTAAGTGAATGAAAAAAGTATAAAATGAATTTAGGCATCAGTTTGCCATTCTGAGATCTGCTCAAAGTTACATTTTTACTGTACAAATTTAGTATTATGTACATGACAGCTGCTGTGACAGAGCAAGTATTAAAACCCACTACTGCCAATACATCCATAACATGCTGCTGTGAACCATTAAGAAATATTGCTGCTGCACATAAAAACCCTATATACAGCATACATGAAATCATCCCATAGCAGATCTATGCAGGTGGAGCTGGGGAAGGAGGAGGGTTTCTGAAGTGAGCTGCATCTGCTACATCATGCACTAGCGGAGTATTAAAAATGTGAGCTAAATGTGAATAATTATGTCATTATGAGTTAGAACTGGTCTGCTCCATTTAAAGATGTAGTGTGGAATATTTAGGAGGACCCGCACAGAACCGATTCTGCTTCCTACATTTTTTATTTTCATTTTCTACACCATGCCACAATACAGAACAAAAGATTTGCCAATATTTCCGTTAAACTGCAAATTTAAGTAAGCTTTAGATTGTCAAAATTATTAAAAATAAGAAATCGACACAAACAAATGAAATATCCAATATCGGCTGATACCGATAAATTAAAAAAAACTTACATAACTGACACATATCAATATACTTTGTACACTTATGCAATACGATAACAAGATATCAAGTTAATATCAATACTGAAATAAGTGTGATGTGATAAAAGGTCAAACTGCTCACAGATTCCCATGGTTAGGTTTAGGGTTAGATGTTTTTTCCATAGTGTTTCTGTAGTCAGTGACTGACAGCTTAATCTCATTGAATATGGCCTGCATTTTTAGTCGCCTGTCTGGGTGTTTCCCACCGTTGTAAGGCAAATGAGAGCAGACTTCAGTGTCAGCTCCAATAGCGTGTATTCAGTGACAAAGGCATGGAGCGAGTCAGTGTGTGGCAGACCAAAGGCTCTCCTGTCAGGTCCATCAGAAAGCCCTCAGCAGCTCACACTGATCTCTCTGAGAATATTCTCACATGCTACGTGTGTGCGTGAGTGTGCGCACGACTGCTTTATTACCCGCTACGTAAGCATATTATGGGGACCCTCATGGTATGGGGCATTTCCCAGCATCTGATCTTACACATACATAAGGGTACAAAAAATGTTCTTTACGGAGAAATGTCTCGCTGATTATCATCGTCTTCAACAGGTTCGTGCAGGTGTTTCGTGTGGTGTTGATTTTGGACGGCCCGTGTGGAGGAGTCCATTTTGGCTCATAGTTATCAAATTGTTTGTGGGATCCATCCCAACCGAGTCAAGCGATGGACGACCATACATGGTGATCAGATGGACCCGCTGCTGATTAATGTGTGTATCATGTAATAACGGGAGATTGTAAACAGACGCACAGCAGAGCCTTGTATGGCGTCCGCTCGCATCCATCAGAAGGTCGAGCGTCACAGACCTGTTAAAGAGTAAGCAGCGAAACAGATGAGAGAGATTTTGAAGGACTTATTGGCCTTTGCTTTGTTCTGCTGTTCTTGTTATTTTTAATCTTAAAATACTTTATTTTATCCCACTATCACATATATGAAGAGAAAACTATAAGGATGCTATTTTTGGACGGCTCCACTGAGAAGTCTAACTTATGGATAACTTATTAGTTATAATTTATAGTTTGATGTCCAGGTGCTTGTCCTCCATCTGTGGCGTAGGCTGTCTCGGTTTGGTTCAGCAGGGACTGTTTGTTTGGACATATCTGTATCATTTAAACATTGATGTTTGTTTGAGCATCCAGCCAGGGGTGCATTTCCCAAAAGCAGCTATCGTTGCCAATAGAGTTCAATGGAACGTGTGACTTAACAGTGCCTCAGCCTGGCACAACAACAGCTTAACCAGTGGAGTGAGTTTGGGGTGGGGCTACCTGTTTGTTCAACCAATGGCAGAAGGGAGGAGTGTTTAGGAAACTAGTTTGAAAACAATTGTTATTTCTATAATTATGGTTTTCACAGAAATGACACTTTAAATATTTGTTAACGTACTTTTCTTTATATAAGCATACTTTAGTTTTGATATAGCTGAATGCATATATATATGTTTCTCTTATTCCACTATAACACCCAGAGACAACTATCAGTGTTTGATGTCCAGGTGTTTGTCCCACTGGTGTGGGTTGTCTTAGTTTGTTTCAGCAGGGACTGTTTGTTCGGACATTTCTGTTTTTTCTAAACATTGTTGTTTGTCTGAGCATCTCCACCAGGCTTGCGTAGCAACTGTTCGACCAATGGAATGAGTTTGGGGTGAAGCTAAATTTTTCATCTTCAATTAATGATAGAAAGGGGGAGTGTTTAGCAAAACCTATTTTTAGTGAATGCGTACAGAAGAATGCACGGCCTTTGAAACTATAATTTAATGATGTGCACAAACCCATTTGACATATACACTAGAAAGATTCATTTCTGTCCAGTGCCTGTTCTTTTTCTCTCCAGATGTTTTGACAAATTAAACCTCGGTAACACTTTTTATATATATTTTAACTAGTTGCTAATTAGCATGCATATTATTAAAATATTAGACATTTATTAGATTTAATTAAGCACATATTAATGCCTTATTCTACATCCCTAACACTACCCTATGCTTAAACGTAACAACTACCTTACTAACTTTTAATAAGCAGCAAATTATGAATTTATTGAGGGAAACTTTGTAGTTGATAGTGAATATGTCCCCTAAGTATTACTGAAATCTCTTTGAACCTGTTTGAAGTTGCAGGCCTCTTTTAACCTCCTTACTCAAGCACTTGTTGCGTCTTCAGTAGTTTGTTGTAGCTGTGTGAAACATCAGGCCAGGCCAGTGTTGCCACCTTGTTGTAGGCAAACTAATTAGTGCAAAAAAGGTTCAAAATGCAAGCTGAGCGTACAGAGTTAGAAATATCAGACCATTGGGACCAAAGTCTTGGCAACTTGGCTGTGTACACTTTGACCTAAATGGTTGTGGATGTCACACTGTGTGCCATTGTTTTACCCGAGATCTCACTGGGATCATATCGCCCAGTCAGACAAGCAAAAATTGTAAAAGACTGTAAAAAATCATACAGTGTGGCCCTCGAGTAAGTGATATGATCTAGACATGATGTCAGATCTATTGGCTCAATCTTGCCTCATACTATGCTTTGTCTATCTACTTGCTTTTATCTCATGAGAACACGTACACACACACACACACACACATGTTTTAGCAGCACAGAGGGAGAAAAGCTCTCTCAACCATTTAACTTCATTTGATAAACAAAGTGGCACAAGATTAATGTGACCATCAGAAAATGGAGAGGCTTGGTGACCAACTGTGTATGAGGATTAATACAAAATATTCCATTATGCATTTATGACATTCAGTATGAAATACACAATTAATGTAATTCGAAAGAAATTAATCATATCTGTTCATTTACTTTAGCCAAAACTATGTTAACGCTTGAGCTAAATGTAAAGTGTATGAATTCATGCAAAATACCATATTTTAATCTACTGCACTGGTGTGGTGGTTTTCTTATATAATGCTTAGACATTGATTTTTTTTTAAGTATGTCCTAAATGTTTGCCACTTAATATGCGCACAAAATAATAATTATGTGATTCTAGTGTAAACATACAGTATACACTAAATTGAGAGGAACAGTTAATTACTCATCTTAAAAGTATACTATACTGTTTCTGCTGATATATTTTATATAAACTGCATGATAAAATGATCATCTCCTCCAGAGCAACAAACAAACCGCCTACGCTCAGGACATTTTCCAAATGCCTTCGTGAAAATAAATGGAGATGCAGGATAGAGTTCATCTTATTGGACAGCTGGGATTCACCAATATGGTCAAAAATGTGGTGAATTTTGCAAAAGTCTGCACATGGTTTTTCACTGTGTCTGTTAATGATTAAATGGACACTTTTAAAGGCTACAAAAAGTGATAAATGTCTACGTATTCTGTGTGACCCCTCACTTTGGTGTTTTTCCACTAAGAACAATAAAAAAATGGCCATTGTTTGGCTATTGTCACCAAACTTAAGTTTAATGGTAAAAATGTGATGGGAGAGAGAATCTGATGTCAGGAATCGTATCTGGAAAGTTGCATAAGTTGATTCATGAATCAAATCTATGATTAATGAATTTTGTGCGTATTAATTTGATTAATTTAAGGGTTTCTCACACTGAAGAATGAACTTGCTGTTTATACAAAGGTCAACCGGGCAAATTTTGACACAGGAACAATGAAATCTTGTCAGTACAGTTCTGTCTAAAGTGTAATTAAACTTGTTCACAAAAGCAGTACCGTTTAGCCTCAAACTGACCTGTGCCTGTTTTGACCTTTGATCTTTGGACAATGACGTCAGCAACTGCTGTCAACAAGACAAAAGAATCAAATGAAAAATGCCGGTGGCTTGCATTCAACGTGCTTCACAGCAAGAAATCATTTTTTTTCTTTTAGCATTTTTCTTAAAATGTAAAAAAAAAAATTCCAAGATGGCTTAAGAAGCAAGATTATGTAATATGATCAGGCTTTTTGGGAATTTTCATGTATATGAAAAGGAATCTGCTCAAATGCAAACTGAACCTAATGTTTTAAGATAATTAACTGCTTGTTAATTTATGATCTAATTAGATGATAATAAACTCAAAATATCAAATAACACACTACTTAAAACAGTAAATAGTATCTAAGTCAGCAACTTTTTTTTATGGTTACACCTATTAGTTTCTTATTAGCATGCATATTACTAGAATATTAGCCATTTATTAGTGCTAATTAAGCACATATTAATGCCTTACTCTACTTTGACCTTATCAAACTTTTAATAGGACTCTATTTTAAGTTATAAAAGCACACTTTGAGTACAGAGTTTTTAATACTTTTAAGAGCTGCAGTACACTACAATATTACTAGATGTAACGAAGCAGATATACATGTTCAGATGTTTTAACCGGAATACAATACAAGCACATGTTAAGACTTTATTTTTATCAGGACCAGACTCTTTGCTGACAACTCTTTTGGTTCGTAGATGTGCTGAAACAAGTAGCTTTTAAACATGCAGGCCTTGCTCACTGTAAGCAATTTACAGATCGTCTTTATCTCATCAAATGCAATCCTGCATACGTGTGCATGTGGGAAATAAAACAAGCTGCCACTTCACGGCCGTCTCGAGCATCGTTGCACTAGCCCTTATTATCTTTGAGGAATGATGTGTCCTGTTTGCACTCACCGAAATCTCATAACGTCTTGATAACAGATAAATTGCCGTATTTAAACACTTACAGTTTCAAACCCGCCAACGTGTGGCCAAAGAGCATCTGCAATAACTTATCATACCCAGCATATAACATGTGACTCTGTATTACGTAAGAGCTGTTGACTTTTGTTTGAATTGTAGCGCACTCCTTCCTTGCTGGAGCTCCTTCACTAATGTTTCACAGGTCACTCAGTCACACGAGATGCTCGGACTTCGTAACTGGTGACGTTGCCGTAAAAGAATCGGTTCAACCAGAAATGTCATCATTTACTCATCCTCACGTGGGTCCAAACCTATGGGTTTCTTCCATGACACAAAAGGGAAATATACTTCAACATGCGGTTTCAAATAATGAGGACAAAAGTTACAAATAATGAGGACTGAAGTTTTTAAGTTTACAAAAGGACCCAAAAGCATCATAAATGTGGTCCATATAACTCACGCACTGTATTCCAAGTCAAGGCTACATTTAACAATGCACTGATAATCTTGCCTTTGGTGAGCTGTTAACTTTGAAATGCTCCAACTCAAAAGAAAGGTTCGAGCCTGGGATGGAATCATATTCCATCAATAAACCTCACAGTATGTGTAGCGCACAAGCCATATGAACCGCTTTTATGGTCATTTTGGAGCTTTGACAGCCCCCATTGTCATTCACTTTTATTACATTGAAAAAAAGTGACCAGGATGTTCATCGAAAAGTCACTTTTTATATTTCACAGAAGAAGAAAATCACTTGGTTTGGAACGGCGAGCGGATGAGTAAATGATGACATAAGCTTTGTTTCTATGTGAACTATCCCTATAAAGTTCCCTGTGGAAAACATGATTTCACTTTGCTGAAAGTCTCGGATTCCCACAGAGTTTGAGCGCGTGCTTAGTTTTCGGTGCTATTTAAGGAATATAAAAGAAAGGCGTAATCCTGTGATTCGGGTTAGTCAATTGTTATCTCTGTATAAAACCACCCAAAGCAGATGGAAACATCAGTTGAAGTGACACAGGAAAGCGTTTCAACGGTGATGTCATTGGGAGTATGCACTGAAAAATACAAAAACGGTCACATCTAAGTTAACTGGTTTTATTCGAGGATCACTGAATTCACCTGTATGCTACTATTTGGAATTAATTCCACCAACATTAAAGTTTTTAAATATACTTCTATATTGCAATAATTTCACGTTCAATCCTCAAATTCATGTAGAAACAACATTTTTAACATATTTTAATGTTTAATTGCATCTTTTTTTGACTGAAGGCGAGACTGAAGTACTACTGATGTCTCTAGTAAATAGTTTTTTTTCCTTTTTTTATTAATAGACTCCAGCCATTAAACAATTAAAGCTATCAGTTATGAAGCTAACATTTAATTAGACTTTTAATTTAAGTTAACTTAAAACAATCCTCACATAAACACATTATAATAAATGTCGTATTTATCTGTGCCCTTAGCAAGAAGGACATATTTAGAAATTGGAAAAAGCAATCAAACACTAAATTCTAAATTAAATGTAGATGAAAGCTTCAAAAGCCACTCTTTTTGTCTTTCTTTGATTAACAGACATCACAGCAGCTGGTTATTTGGCTGCTATGACTTTAAGAGCTGCCACTGTTGAACACGATACTGATCTGATGCAGGCTCGTAGTTTTGCGCATTAATATGAAATGATAAAGGCTATAACGCTCAACGGCCATACTTGTGCATGCAATTGAAGAGCATACGCTACAAACACAGTATAACAGCTGACAGGGCAGGAGGTTTTTTTTTTTTATGGACGTGTGGTCTGACAATATCTCATCTTTTTCAATCTTGTTTGACTATAGTGTCTGTCGTTGAGGCGGAGTGGAGCGCGTATCTGAAAACGCTCCTGTGCTCATAAAGAGTTAGACAGCACTACTAAATGCATTATTTATGCCAACAAAATGAAATACTATGGGTTCAGTCAAGTAGAAAATGCTTTTTAAGGTAACAGTTGCAAGTCTCCAGAAGTAACAGGAGAATGTGAATGGATTCTGTTCTGTCAAGGGTTTTTACACAACATAGAGGAATCAATATATCATTGTGTTTCAGGGCTAGTACTGGTTGTGGCATTCGATAGACCCTGTTATCGTTTGTGGTTTATAGGGTTTTATTAAAAACAACGTGACTAAAGCAACACCCCTAAAGCGTAGAGCATCACTGCAGCTTGATTTATCATCAACATGTGCTAGTGATTTGACTGCAGTAATTAACTTAACTGACCCCTACAGCCTAGCAGACATTCGTTAAGCAGAGTTTGTGTCTTAATCAAACCAGTTACTCGTCGCAGATGGTATGCGTGTTCTCTGCTTGGAGCTAAAGGCCGTAATGCTTAATAATGTTGGTGCCGGAACCCTTAGTTGCTCATAAAAAGCAGAACCCTGATTAAATGTTAATGATTTTTCATTTACGTCTTACAGGTTTCCTGCCTGCCTGTTCCTATAAAACAAGATGAAACACAGATAAGAACAAGATTAAGAGCAGAGCAACAATGTTTTGACATTTAGATCGCACTTTTCCCATGAAGCAGGCCAAAGTTTAACCTGAGAGGAATGCTTTTTTTCTACCTGTGTGTAGTCACAGCCTAAAAAATCATGTTGTCCCAAATTTGTTTTCTATTGCAGAACAAAAAGAAGATGTTTTGAAGAATATTCCAGCAGTCCAAACATAACTGAACCCCATTGAATTACATGTAGTGGACGAAAAAAAGTCAGGTTACATGTTTGGAATGACTTGAGGGTGAATAAATAAAATACAATTTTTATTTTGCCATGAAATGTGCCTTTAAATAGACATTCAAATGCTGTTCAAAGCGTATTGTTCAGTAAAAGCTCAGGAAGTCAGGAGGCAGTGGTGTTTGTGTGGTTCTGGGATCCACTTTACTGTGTATGGTTTTATCTGTTTTAAATGGATAATATTTTCAAAAGCTTTGTTTATATCTCCCCCGCTAAGTACTCCGCAGGTGACAAACACGTGGAGCAATATGGCGCTCAAAGATGTTACCAGATATTGCAGAACGTCTTGTGCCAGTGACCTCGGATTTGTGGGACGTGTGTCTGATGTCATTGCCAAGTTTATAGAGTCCTCCGCAGGGACATTCCTCATCCCACTCGTCCACATCATCCCAATACCTCCCCCTTTATCACTTCACGCCGGCTCTTCAAGCAAATACGTTTCAGAGTCGCGCGTTGTATACAACGATGCATTGGTAGAACTGTTTCACAAGCAGAAAATCAGTGACACTGAAGACTTAGTAGATACATAATTAATTTTTGGACATGCACACCATCCAGCAGAGTACTGTATGTCCCAGATGAAAACAATGGACAAATCGGGTCTGCTAGCCTGCTGTCAGAAGAATGCAACATTTATGCATCGCAGATGCTTGTTTGAATTTTGTAATCTGCAAAAACCGCTTGGAGCGCTCAAAAAACAAACAGCAGTAATGCTCAGTGTGTTCTGAGGAAGAATCTGAGCATATTTCACCCACGGTTGTCTGAGGGAGACGTGACCGTATTAGGTTGTGTTTCAGGAGTCCTCTCCCAATTCCTGAGAGAATGTTGTCGGGCGCAGCGCTCTCCCTTTCTCTCTCACACAGTGCTCATTTAGGTAATAATGGTCTAAAGAGCCAGCAGCATTGCCGTCCAATCTGCAATCTCTTCATTTGCACGTCAAGGAATAAACGTTTTGATTTAGAGATTTGTTGTTTCAGAATGCCATCTTTTAAGAGAGCAGTTTTAAATTGATTTAGTCGGCAGGGTTGATTGAAAAACTAGTCAGCTTGTCATGTTTCGCCGCGATTTCCAAGAGAAATGTCCACTGAGTGGCACTAAAACACAGTGACACATTTGTCTTATGTTGATATTGATATATATCGCATTGCGGAGGTTCAGAACTGAAATATCCGTGTCCAAAACGACTAGGCGATACCAGTGCTTCTCAACCAGGGAAAAACATTAGTCTAAAAATTATTTAAATATACAGTACCATTCGAATGGTGACCAGTTTGCTTATTTAAGAAATCAATGCTTGTTTAGAACGATATATATTATGCTCTATTATGTTGTGAGTGAATCCTGAAATAATATCATGGTTTTAAACACTGATAATAATAAAAAAATGTTTGAGCAGCAACTCAGCAAATTGGAATTATTCCCTGAAAGATTATGTGACATTAATGACTAGAAAATTCAGCTTTGCCATCACATACGAACTGCAGTATGCTGTATACAAAAATCCTTATAATAAAAATGTAAAACTAGTGAAACTTACAAATGCCCACCATGACCCATCCCTGATTTTAGTCCGCTGACAGGTTCATGCAGATGTATAATTACACACACACCCTCATACAAACGTCTTTCTTTGTCTCCTCCATACTGTACGTGTGGAGACCGACAGTGCAGTAAATCAACACTCCTTCACTCTCAGTTGCACCATTTCCGAACTGGCTATTGAGTTTTATAAGCCTTTCTTTCATTTTGAGTAAGTAACTTCTGATGTATGACTTCACAAAGAATGTCAGTGCGCAACAAAGGGATTTCATAATTATAAATTCAAAAACAGGCAAAAGGTTAGGCGTCCTTTTCTTTATTGTGAAACGTATGAATGAATGGACTTAGCGTTTAATGAAATCGTTACCCTTTTTCAAACCGAATTCATTTGACCGCTGAAGAGAATGAACATGAATGAATTGTTTGTGACATTTTGTCATGTCAAATACAGCTGTGACCCTTGTGCGTGTCACGTGACGTCATGAAAGAAAAACGGACAGGGTGTTTGGGGTTTGCTATGGAAAACCATTTTGTTTTTATGCTAAATTGTGTGGATCTCAAAATGTTTTTGTAATGTTTTGTACACACCCTTCACGTGCCAAACCCACTTTCCTTTTACCATGTAACACAAAAGATGTTGTCTAGTAGAATGCCCTGGCAGTTATTTCGCGTACAATGAAAGTAAATGTGGATGGATTCAACCAAACCTCAGTGACAAAAAAGCCAAGCTTTGGAAAAGCAGTACTTTTGACTTGTGCTAATCTATGTCTACGTCACGTAATGGCTTTTTGTGAGGAATGGACACAGTTGTTGTAAAAAACAAACAAAAAAACCCCGTCTTCACTTAAAAAATGTTTGCATTGCCTCAGAAATTTGCCATTTACTTGCAAACCTTTAATGTTGGCTTGCAAAACCTCACTCTCAATTAAAAAATGATGTTAATAGTACTAAAAGTGGTTCTTTGGCTCATAGTTATAGGGGAACCACTTCATAGCACCTATGTCTTTACAGTTGGTGCTATACAGCACCTTGCAGGTTCTTTATTGGTTCCCTTATGATTATGAGCCAAAGAACCACGTAGCAGTGCTATATAGCACCTCAGCTACCACAAAGAACCACAGAAGAACCAATTTTTGTGTTTGCATTCCCTTTGAAAACTTTGTGTTTGCTTTAAAAAGTTTTGTTTCCCCTCAAAAAGCATTCGCATATCTCAGAAAAACTTTGCATCCGCTTTGTAATCTATGCACCTATAAACCTTTTGTTCAAACGTTTTGCGTTCCATGAAAACATGTTTAATGCGTTTCCCTAAAACCTTGCGTTGCTTTCAAAACTCTTGCGTTCCCCTAAAAAACCAAAAAGTCCTCTAACTTTGAGATGACTTACAAAGCTATGTCATGACAGAATGCAAATTTTTGCTAAAACTAAGGGTTTTGTGTGGAACTATAAAGATTTGGGAGCATATTGCATCTGCAAAAGCGGTGCAATATAATTTTTTTTGGTCGCATCCCATTTTGCTCTGTTGGTTTGAAATGACATGGAGGTGAATAACTGACAGACATGTACTTATTCCCTTAATGTTTAGTCATATTTCGCTCCTGTCCAGAGTTCACTCTCATTAATTGATGCAGTACAAATCCATATGCGTTAATAAGCAGCGCCGGTCATGCAAATAATCACACCCCCACACTGTGGGACCCTCACATACTAGATCATTGTGAAGCACACATACATAAACACACACTCAATTGTTGTTTTCTGTTATGCAATGGAGCTCATTCAAGACTGGTGAGTCATCTGGGCCAAGAGAATGAGAGAAGAGAATAACCCAACATATAATCCCCTGTGTGAAAAGCCCAGTGTTCAGAGCAATGGATAGAGCATTCAGGAAACTGACGGCAATCATTTTGGTCTCTGGTTTATAGTTAATCATCTCACATGGAAAACACTCGAGGAGCGCTTGCTTCGTGGTTACGCTCTCGTAGCGGGAAACACTGATGTCAAATGGAAAGCTAAAGTCATATGAAACAGTTCATGTTGGACCGGTTGCCATGATGACCGAGTTTTTGTGAGTTTTAAACATCATTTCTTTGTAGAGCTATAGGAAAGTGTTCTCATGTTTGATCAGTTTTCGGTTTAGTTATGTCTGAGGATGTTTACAGCAGATATGATGGGTCATCTGTGCCGGTTTTCACACGTTTACGGCTTTTCGGAAAGTTTTAACAGCGGCCATTGTTTAGTTTTTCACTGCCGTGGCAACAAAGCAGTCCACATTTGAAAGATTTTTGTGAATAATTTGAAGGAATATCCATATGATGAGAGAAATATTTTTTTTTTCACAATTGATTTCATATTCTGCATTCACACCAACAGGTGCAAGTATAAGTCTAACGAGGAAGACCAAACAGAATTGGGGAATAAAATGTTAATTCACTTTTTTATTTAAAAAAATAAATAAAATGAAACACAAATTTGTGAATAAACTATCTCTTTGAAATGGTGTTATAGTTTTCAGATGATAACTATCATCCAAAAAGGTTCTCACACACAATATATATTAGTGCTTTTCAAAAGTTTGGGGATAAGTAAGATTTTTAATCCTTTTTGAAGAACTTTATTATGCTCATCAAACCTGTATCTATTTTATTACAAATGAAAGAAAAAAAAATTAAATTAAAATAAATGTAAATTTTTTTAATATATTTTTAATATAATTTAAATTATAATTTATTCCTGTAATTTAAAGCTGTATTATTAGCATCATTACACCAGTTATCAGTGTCACATGGTTCTTCAGAAATCATTCTAATATGCTGATTTGTAATCAATGTTGGAAACGGTTGAAAACAAGTGCTGTTTAATATTAATTTTTTTAACTGTGATAATTCAGGATTCTTTGATTTAAAAAAAAAAAAAGTTGATTTAAAATAGAAAATTTGTGTTAAACTAAGATTGGGCTCAATATATTATTTATCTTTTAAAAGAAATGAATACTTTTGTGCATCAAGAATGTGCTAAATGGATAAAAGTGATAATAAAAATGTATCAAACAAATAAAAATAAAAACTATCAAATAAATGAGCATAAGAGAACATAAAGAACATAACATTAAAAATTAGCTGATCCCAAGCAAATAGCAAATTGACCTAATATCAGTTGTTTTATGAATTAGTGTTGCCTAATGATACTGTCACTAAATTTGTCATGTTTCAGTCACTACTTCATATTTGTGTTCAGAAAAAGGAAATATGTTATGTTAATGTTATACAGTTTGTGAATATAAGAGAGTGGAAGGGAAGCAAACAGATGTACTGTTCAAAGGGCTGGCACTAGGAAGCAAATATAACTCATAGTTACGTCATCAATATGCTAATTATCACATGACATCATCGAGTGACTTTCTGAGCAGGATTTAGTGCTTTTCATTGTTGGCAGACGTGTTTAACAGACCAGTAACTGAATACTGGTCACTGATTTAAAGGAATAACAGTATTTTGAATGCTCTTTATTTTTCAGGCAGCGCGCCTGAGATCTGACTGATTACTGACCAGGATCCTTGCAGATGACATGCAGTCTCAGGTAAGAGCATCTGTTGAAGTTCAAAGCTTGCTCCCTACGTCGCTCAATCCGTTAAACCCGAGTTAATGTGAGGTACTTACTTACTTGCACTTACTTATGATCCTTGGCGGCTCCTGGGCAGTTTAGCATCAGCTCGAAAGACGCCCTGGAACCACCGAAAGAAAGAAACGGTACAAACAGCCCCTTACACAATGACAGGAGGAGAGAAAGAGAGAGCTATTTATGGACTAGACTTGGATTTCCATGAAAAAGGCCCGGTCCCTGTTCTCCCAGCTCACAAAGCATCTCCATGATTTAACAAGATACAGTTTCACCATCTGTGAGAACACAGGGATCTTCCCATGACCCCTGGAGTTCACATGGAGAGAGGGAGCATTATTCAGGTCACAGAGAGAGCCGAGAGTGAGGGATGGTGGGGTTCGAGTCAAGAGGAAGAGGAAAGGAGGTCAGGAGGACGTTTCGCAAGTGTAAAACATAACCAGTGATGCTTAAAAACCTAACCTGTTATCCGTGGTGAACTCTTCGTGACCCTATTGGCCGAGTGTCGCACTGTAATGAGCTAGAAGTTTCTTCCCGTTGCCCCTCAAACTAAGCCACAAAGAGTCTTTCTCTGTAAGAAGCTGGAACATCTGAAGTCTAAAATGGACGAGGATGGACAGCTTGTTTTTAGAACTACACAAGTACGATCCTTATTAAGTAACAATTATGTTATTAAGATTAATTATCCATATATGTAATTTTATTTCATTAATATTATGTTATCTGCAAGTATTTTTTTTTTAAATATACCACAGCACACTAGAAGTGCACATTCAGCACAATTAAATGCGCTTGTGCACGTTTAAATGTACTTTTTTGCCCAGAGAATGGTGTAGTTACAGTATAGAACAACTGTTGCTAACTGATAAAGCCTACTATCTAAACCTTCACTTCCTGTTCTTGAGAAAATGACTTGTGTCAATGTCAATATATAGTATAAAGATCTGTTTTAGTTTGAATGTTTTCGTCATGTCTGTGTGGCTTTCCCCCATGTTTCAAAGACATTCATCATAGATGAGTTGGAGACTATAAACTGGCTGTAGGTGCGAGTGAGTACATGCATACATGTGTCGTTCAGGCTGCCTCTCACCTGGCTGTGTCCCAAAACACCGGGATATTTTCCATCCTCCTGTGATCCTGTGGAGAACAAAGCTGCATGGAAAATGGATGGAAACGTAATGATATAAAACCTCTGTTTTTCCCTCAGAGAAGAGTGGAGGTGCATGACCATCTCAAAGGCTCGCGGATCATTTTCTCGGACGAGGCTCTTCCCGGCAGTGGATCCAGACAGCGCTTCATGGCTCCGGATGTGACCCAGGAAGTAGTGGTAATCTCTCCTGGTCTTCCTACACCTCCCTCGAGTCCGTTCAGCATCAGTTCAGCCCCTGCGTCTTCACAGCACAAGGCAAGAGCACTGCCGTAACGTATTACCGCTGCAGACGTTATTCCATATGTGTGTTGAGAACTTTATTATTCGTTTGCACTGGGATCCGGACTAAAGGTCTAAAACCACACTGATCCAGGATTCAAAATGTATGATTCTGCTACATCTAGGTCACTAAATCTTAACGTAAGTCATAATATAAATAATGAAAAAAATCTTTTTAAAGGGACATGCTGCTACTAAAATGTTCGTATGTAAAAGTTTAGTTTATATCTGTTCAACTCAACTCTAAACTTTTCCACATTGTGCTTTGATTAAGCAGCACCTATACAGTGTTGTTGTTAAAATAGAAATTTTAGCTGAAAAACTTAAGCTTAAAAAACAAATTGAATGAGAAATTTAGCTTCGGCAACAAAGTGAAAAAATAAGCTGAAATAGTGACATTAATATAACTGAAACAGTTTTTTATTATTGTTGTTTGTTTTTCATGTTTTTAATAACAAATAAAAGTATGAATGAATAACACTGTTTTGACATTGTTACACGCTTAGACTGAATGTGTTTAGATGCTTAACTTATATTGTTCTGCCCCCTTGTGGTGATATTTAAAAAAAAGACTTTTAGAGTATAGTATCCTGTTTACAGTATGAAATATGCTTCATTTTCATTTCAATTCTTAATTATTATTAATAATTATATATAGTGTGCCCAAGCATTTCAACACTTTAACACTGAACTTCTTTAAGTGCATTTGCATTTAATAACAAATATCACTTCAGTTGGCATGCTTTTGGGACACTGACATTATAACTAATGTTTCCTATTTACCTAATACTCTTTAATGCACTATTAGAATATGATTGTTATATACTGTATTTCTGGTACAATAATGCAATAATGTTTCCATCAGGTTGCAGAGGTCAATGGAGGTGGATTCACATCACAGAGTTTCGGATCCTACTATGGGCCGACTCAGACAGACGGTAACAAAACTTTTGATATTACTAAATGATCTTATCTGTGGTTATAAGTATATGCAAGTCTAGGTTTCTGTGCTTGAATTGGAGGAAATGGGAGCATTTGAAATTAGAATTGCAAGTATTATATGTTCATATATTCGTATTTCATGCAATTTGATATGCGTTAAATTGTCCTCTTTCTGTCTTTTAGCTGGATTATCCAATGGTGGTGTACGGACCGGAGGTTCAGCCACGTTGCCCAGACTGTCTGGCACCCGAGAGGAGCGCTTAATCAAGTTCTCGGGAATAGGTCCTGTAGATGAGACAGGCATGCCAATCGCATCCCGATCTGTGAGTCTTACTCAACCTCTGCAGTCCCAGAACGCACTTCTGTGTCACACCTTCAGTCAGTTGGAAATTACAATATAATCCATGGCTATTGCTTCTTTTATCAGGAAATAACCATGAATTTGCAGCGTGCTGGTTATCAGCAGAATTATTACAGTCAACAAAAACACTGAAAACCAAATTTTTTTTTTTTTACATTTTGTTTTTATTTTATCAAAAAGACTTAAAAATCACATTAGCCAATATTTTGTGGAACACTTTAAAAAAAATGCACATGTCAAATTGCAAAGGCTTTGCATTTCATAATCTACTGTACGTAACATTATAAACCCGGAGAAAGGGACAAGGCAGAAGACCTTTGTTGAATGCCCGTGGTCTTTGGGCCCTGATTCCGTCTTTGACATTACTAAATAGGCCCAAAATACTTCCAGAAACCACTGTCGGTAAACACAATCATCTGCAGATGCCAACTAAAGCTCTATCATGCAAAAAGGAAGCCATACCTAAACACGGTCCAGAAGTGGTGTTGTGACCTATGGGCCAAAGCTCATTTGAAGTGCACTGTTTTAAAGTAGAAAGGCGTTCTATGGTCAGACGAGTTCAAATTTGACATTCTTGTTGGAAATCACAGACATCTTGTCCTCTGGGCTAAAGAGAACGGAGACTTTCCAGCTTGTTGTCAGCGTTCAGTTCAAAAGCCAGCATCTCTGATGGTATGGGGGTGCTTAAGTAAGTGCATACAGTACGGGCAGCTTGCATGTTTTGGAAGGCGCTATGAATGCTGAAAGGTTTTAGAGCAACTTATGCTCCCCTCCAGATGACGTCTATTTCAGAGAAGGCATTGTGTATTTCAGCATTACAATGCAAAATCACATACTGCAGCTTTTACAACAGCATGGCTACATAGTAGAAGAGTCCTGTGCTGAACTGGCCTGCCTTCAGTCCAGATCTTTCACCTACAGAAAATATTGAATAGTGAAAAATATTTTTTTGCATAAAATTGTAAAATTTCTCAGTTTAAACATTTATGTTATCTATGTTCTCTTGTGAGTAAAATATTAGCTCAGGTAATTTGAAACTCTTTTCCGCAATTAAAAAAACGTAAATAAAATTTAATAAAACCTATAAAAACATATATTTTTTAACAGCACACTACTAAAATTGACAAAAAATGACTTAGACTTTAACTACAATGCCAGAAAATATAACATTAAATACAAAAATGAAAACTAACTTCTTAAAAACGTTTGTAACATTTTGTAAGGTGTAGATATTAGGAACATTGTCTTGTATTAAGTTTTAGCAAATTATATGTCTTGTTTTAACCATAAACCACGCTGTATTGTGTTATTTATGCGAAAAGCAGAAAAAAACAGTGGGGAAAAAAATAAGATATGCTCAAGAATAATTTAGAATAGTGTTTGTTAAGCTTTTTTTTATTTTGTTGTGATATTTTACTTTATGCCAGCATGTTTTTTTTTTGTTTTTTTTTAAACAATGCATTTTTCTCTTCCCCAACCCTTTCTCCAGAGCGTAAACAAGCCCAAGGACTGGTATAGGAGCATGTTTAGACAAATCCACAAGAAACCAGAGGGTACGTATTCTCCTCCTATCTCTCTCTCCCTTTCTCTGAAGCAATGAGGAAATTCCTCTACATTATTTTCCACTCATCCAGAAAGAATAAAGCTGAACTCCGCCTCAGAAATTTTAGACTAAATTTCTCGAACATTGCTTATCCTTTCAGCACATGCAAAGCTCAATGAGAAAGTGCACAATTGACCCTTTGAATGTGGAACCAGATAGGCTTTGCTGAGCATGACGAGATTCAGTGTGCCTTCATCAGTCAAGCTTCTGAATCAGAAGATAGAAATTTCAAAACACTTTGGTAACACTTTATATCGATAGTCCAC